>NC_060215.1:17923125-18227500 GCF_021130785.1 Homalodisca vitripennis | reverse complement strand
AAAGGGGGGGGGGGGGAAAAAAAAACCCTTTTTTTTTTTGGGGGGGGGGGGTTTTTTTGGGGGGGTTTCCGAAATGGGGGGGAAAAAAAAAAGGGGGTTTTTCCCAAAAAACCTTTGGGGGGGTTTTTTCCAAAAAATTTTTTTTAAAAAAAAAACCCAAAATTTTAAACCTGGGTTTTTTAAAAAAAAAAAAATTTTTTTTTTTTTAATAAAAAAAAAAAAAAAAATTTAAATTTTTCGGGAAAAAATTTTTTTTTTAAAAAAAATTTTTAAAAAAAGGGTTTTTTTAAAAAAAAAAACCCTTTTTTAAAAAAAATTTTTTTTAAATAAATTTTTTGAAAAAAAAAACCCAAAACCTTTTTAAAAAAAAAAAAAAAGGGGGGTTTTTTTTTTTTTAATTTTTTAAAATTTTTTTCCAAAAAAACCCCTTTTTTTTTTTTTAAAAAATTTTTGGGGGGGGGAAAAAAATTTTAAAAAAAAAAATTTTTAAAAAAAGGCTAAAGAAAAAAAAACCCCGGAAAAAATTTAAAACCAAATTAACTTTTTACCCCTTTTTAAAAAATTTTCAAAAATTTTTTTAAAAAAAAAATTTTTTTTAAAATTTTTTTTTTTGGGGTTTTTTAAAAAATTTTAAAAACCCCCTTTTTAAAATTTTTCAAAAATTTTTTAAACCAATTTAAATTTTTTAAAAAAAAAAATTTTTTTTTTTTTTTTGGGGTTAATTTAAAATTTTAAAAACCTTTTGAAAAAAAAATTTTTTAAAATTTTTTTTTAAAAAAAAAAAACCCCTTTTTTTTAAATTTAAATTTTTTTAAAAAAAACCCTTTTTTTTCCCCTTTTAAAAAATTTTTTTTTTTTTTTGGGAAAACCCCCAAATGTAAAAAAAACCCCCCCCCCCCTTTTCCCCAAAAAGGGTTTTTCCCCCCCCTTTTATTTTTTTTTTTAAATTGGTTTTCCTTTTAAAAAAAAAATTTTTAAACCAAAGGGAAAATTTTTTTTCGGTTTTTGGGTTTTTAAAAAAAATTTTTTTTAAAAAAAAAAATTTTAAAAAAATTTTTTTTTTAAAAAAAATTTTTTTTAAAAAAAAAAATTTTAAATTTTTTTTGTTTTTTTTTTTCCCCCTTTTTTTTTTTGGGTTTTTTAAAAGGGGGTTTTTTTAAAAAAAAAAGGGGGGGGTTTTTTTTTTTTTAAAAAAAAAAAAGGGGGGAAAAATTTTTCCTTTTTAAAAAAAATTTTTTTTCCCCCTTTTTTGGGTTTTAAAATTTTTTTAAAATTTTTTTGGGGGGAAAAAAATTTTTTTTTTGGGGCCCTTTTTTTTTTTTCCCCCCCAAAAAAAAAAAAAAAAAAATTTTTTTTCCAAAAAGGGGGGGGAAATTTTAAAAAATTTTAAAAAAAAAATTTTTTTTTTTGAAAAAAAATTTTTTTTTTTAAAAAAGGGGGCCCCCAAAAAAAAAATTTTTTTAAAAACCGGGGAACCCCCAAAAATTTTAAAACCCCCTAAAAAATTTTTTTTTTTTCCCAAAATTTTTTTTTTTTTAAAATAAAATTTTTTTTTAAAAAATTTTTTTAAAAAAAAATTTTTTAAAAAAAAAAAAAATTTTTTAAAATTTAAAAAATTTTTTTTTGGGGGGTTTTTAAAAAAAAATTTTAAGGAAAATTTTTAAAATTTTAAAAAAAAAAAATTTTTCCCCCAAAGGGGGTTTTTTAAAAATTTTTTAAAAAAAATTTTTTTTTCCCCCCCGGGGGGGGGAAAAAAAAACCCCCCTTTTTTTTAAAAAAAAAATTTTAAAAAAAAATTTTCCCCAAAAAAAATTTTTCTTAAAATTTTTTTTCCTTTTTTAAAAAAAAGGGGTTTTAAAAAAATTAAAAAAATTTTTTTCCCGGGTTTTTTTTGGGCCCCTTTTTTTTTTTTAAAAATTTTTTTTTTTTTTTTTAAAAAAAAAAAATTTTTGGGGTTTTTTTAAAAAAATTTTTTGAAAAAAAAAAAATTTTTTTTTTTAAAAAAATTTTAAAAATTTTTTTTTTTTTTTTTTTTTTTTAAAAAATTTGGTTTTTGGAAAAAAAATTTTTAAAGGGTTTCCCTTTGGTTTTTTTAAAAAAACCCCCCGGGGGGGGGTTTTTTATTTTTTAAATTTTTTTAAAAAAAAAAAAAAAAAAAAAAAAAATTTTTTTAAAAAAAAAGGGGGGAAATTTAAAAAAAAAATTTTTTAAAAGGAAAATTTTAAAAAAAAAAAAATTTTTTAAAAAAATTAAAAAAACAAAATTTTTTAAAAAAAAATTTTTAAAAAAACCCCCCGGGCTTTTTTTTTTTTTTAAAAAATTTCCCCCCCCAAAAAAAAAAAGGAAAATTTTTTTCCCCAAAAAAAATTTTTTTTACTTTTTTTTTAACTTTTTTTTTCCCAAAAGGTTTTTTTTTTTTTTTAAAAAAAAAAAATTTTTGGGGTTTTTTGGGGTTAAATTTTTTTAAAATTTTAAAGTTTTTTTTTTTTTTAAAAAATGGTTTTTTTTAAAAAAATTTTTTAAAAAAATTTTTTTTTTTGGGGTTTTTTTTAAAATAAAACTTCCCCTTTTTAAAATGGCCCAGGGGGGGTTTTTTTAAATTTAAAAATTTTTTTAAACCCCCCCCAAAAAAAAAATTTTGGGCCCTTTTTTTTTTTTTAAAAGGGGGGTTGGTACGGGGTTTTTTTCCCAAAAATTTTTTTCCCCCTTTTTTCCCCCTTTTTTTGAATTCAAAAAATTTAATTTGGGAAAAAACCCCAATTTTTTTTTAAAAAAAAAATTTTTAAAAAAAAAAGAAAAAAAATTTTGTTTTTTTTTTTTTTAAAAAAAAAAATTTTTTTAAAAGGGGAAAAAAATTTTTAAAACCCCCCAAAATTTTAAATTTTTTTTCCATTTTTAAATTTTCCCCAAATTTTTTAAAACCCACCCCCCCCCCAAAAAAACCTTTTTTTTGGGGGGAATTTAAAATTTTTTAAAAAAAAAATTTTGGGTTTGAAATTTTTCCAAAAATTTTTAAAAAAAATTTTTTTGAAAAAACCCTTTTTTTTTTAAAAAAAGAAAAAACCCAAAAAAAAAAAAAAGGGGTTTTTTTTTAAAAAAAAAAAAAATTTTTTAAAAAAAAAAATTTTTAAAAAAAAATTTTTTAAAATTTTTAAAAAATTTTTTTTTAAAAAAATTTTTTTTTTTTTTAACCCCCTTTTTTAATTTTTGGGGGAAATTTTTTAAATTTTTTTTAAAAAAAAAATTTTTTTTAAAAAAAAAAAAAAAAACCCCAAAACCCCAAAAAATTTAAAAGGTTTTTTAAAATTTTTTTTTTAAAAAAAATTTTTTGGTTTTTTAAAAAAATTTTGGGGGGGTTTTTTTTTTTAAAAAAAAAATTTTTTTTTTTTTAACCCCCAAAAAAAGGGGGGGGTTTCCCCTTTTTAAAAAAAACCCCCGGGGGTTTTTTTAAATTTTTTTTTTTATTTTTATTTTTTTTTTTTTTTTTTTAAAAAAATTTTTTTGGGGGGGAAAAAAATTTAAAAAAAATTTTTTGGGGGTTTTTTTTTTTTAAAAAATTTAAAAAAAGGGGAAAAAGGGAAAAAAATTTTAGAACTGCAGTCAAAACTGGACTCCTTACAGCAGACAGCCGGGGAGGCTCGACTCCTGAAAGACGAAGTAGATATCCTTAGAGAAACTGCTGATAAAGTGGAAAAGTACGAAGGAACGATTCAGTCATACCAGAAAAAGCTAGAAGAACTAGGTGATCTGAAGAGAGAATGTAAAGTTTTAGAAACGAAAAATCTCAGTCTTCTTGAACAAAATGTAGAATTAGAAAAGGTAAAGGTTTGCTTCATACTTCTAGAAATAGTGTTTTATATTCGCTGCTTTATACCCCTTCAGATTCACATAATCATGATTTAATCCTTTTAATGTGTTACTCATTTTCTCCTCCCTGCATAACTAAATTTGGCTATTTTGGCTGAATTCTGTATTATGTATATCAAAATAAATCACACACAATACATTTTTGTCACTTCCCATGATAATGTTCCATATATTTTCATGTCATAGTAGGTACAGGCTTAGGCATGTTTCAATTCCTAGAAATAGAACCATCATCAGGGCTTTGTATATTAATCCCTTTTTGTCACCTAGCGATACTATTCATGAAACTTATTTGACTGAGCGAAATTAATTCACCAATTTGAATTAAAATTGAGAGAATTGTATTTAAGTTGGTTTTGTTGAAGGATTAAATTGTATGTTCGTTAAAACAGGAATTGAAGAAATCAGCTACGTGGAAAACGCAGGTTGAAGTGTATAAAAAACAAATAGCAGAGCTTCATAGCAAATACAACGAAGAAACTAAGAGAGCAGATAAGTGTGAGTTTGACTACAAAAAGGCCTCTGAACAATTAAAAGCGGTTTAAAAGAGAGAAAGAGGTAAGTGACATTCACTTCTTTATTCTATATCCTATTAGTATTCCTTAGTTATGATGTTACTGTGAAAAATTAAAAGCCGGCTATATTGAAATTACCTGGAGTTTTCCCCCATAAGAAAGTTTATACTTTTTAAATATTTGAAAAATATGGGTAAGAAACGTTTTTTTAAAGGATTATGAAATATTTATTAAATTCTAAAAAAGCGTTTGGATGCTTATTAATTACATGTTTTAAGTGAAACATCACTCATAATTCTACAGTAAGGTTATGAGGAGGAAGTGCATGTGAACTAACTTTAATTTTATGAGGGTGCAATCCAGATAACCGCCAGTGAAGCTGCCTCCTAATTATGCCATAGAAATAATTAATTATAGTCACACCTCAATACATCAAACAAATTCCTCAATAAATTTAATTTTCAAAATTGAACATGGACTCTCTTCTTCATGTTATTTTTCCTCTATCAAAGCTCATACAGATAAACATCTTTGATAAATCATATTTTCACGTCTGAAGCATGAGATCAACATTTTTAATATATATATATATATATATATATATCAAAGTTTTAGGAGGTAACCACTGTTTGTATTCACTATGTGATTACAAATTTTTGATGTTGAAACATGCAGCCGCACCCCAACTCACTGCATGCTATTATGTACTGCTCCAGTTTGATACTGAGCTTAATCGAAGTCAGTTTATTGAAACATTTGTTTTACTAAGATAAACAAAGGGACAATCCCCTGAAAAATATTGAAAACATAAGGTCGTAAAACAGTACTTACTCGTTTCTGAGGTGCATTAGAAAGCTTCCCATGCAAACAAAGGTGCTTTTTTTCAGTCAGGGGTACCAGAATATCGTCCCGGGCGCGTTCCCTCTTAAATTGAACATGGTAAAACAGCCCTAGGGCTGTAAAGGTGGACAGGAAGAACTAGAATATTTACAGTACTTCAGGGCTTACTATTCTGAATGAGACAGGGAAAGTTGAATCAGGTTATATCCCTAGGGCTGTAGCATTGGGCTGGTGGGCAGGAAGAACTAAAATATTTACAGTAGTTCAGGGGTTTTTTTTTCCTTCCTGAGGGAAAAGGACAGTTTGTCCCCCGCGCTTAGTCCTAAAAGGACCTTTGCGCCTCCTTACTTTAATTTTGTGCCCTCAAAGACCGAGGCTTTTGCAAAAACCAATCAGATTTAAGGGCTCCTGTTCTCTAATGTCCTTGGGGCTGAGGGGATATGCTCCCAGGTATCTTTTCCGAGTCTCTACAATGGCAGGACAATCTAACCAAATGTGCTCCGCTGACTCCTCCTCCTCTCCACAGAGTCTACATTCGTTACTTTGACTAAGGCCTACCTTGATCACCTGGACACGGCCACTTCAGGAAACACACCTAAACACTCTAGGTTTACGAAATGAGGACTCGGAGTGTAGACTCTGCAATAAGTCTGAAGAGACTGCAAAACACATAATACTGGGACTGTGAGAGACTGGGAAGCAAGGAGAAGGGCTCTTTTCGGTGACAAACAACCAGGCGGACGAACCAGATGCTAGTATCGTGGGAAAAGCTTCTTAGCCTAATTAAGGGCACGAAGATAGGCTTACCCCTCTAACATCAAAGGGGCACACAATAAGCTCAGGTTGACGTGTGAGGATCTATGAATCCACCCCAAATATCCCAAAGGAAAAAAAAAAAAAAAAAAAAAAAAAAAAAAAAAAAAAAAAAAAAAAGGCCTACCTTCATAGGTGCTTCCTCAGAGGGCCATGTCCTGTCAACACTCCTAATATCAGTCTTATATCCTCCTTATTCTGGTCTAGGAGAGCTGTTCACCCTTTAGCGTAAGGAGAGATAAACAATTTGGATAGTCTTAAACCTGAGGCTCTACTCTAGTTTAGGGGTTACTATTCTGAATGAGAAAGGGAAAGTTGAATCAGGTTAGCGAACTTAACAATCTCTTAAACAAGATACTTGTAGAGGCCATTGAACTTCAGTGTTGTTTCCAAAATTGTATTGTTCTTTTATTATAAACTACTTCAACTTGATGTGTAAGGTACAATCAGGTTATCATTGTATCTATGTCTGTGTGTGTAGTGTGTGTAATTGTATCTATCCTCAAAAATCTCCAATCCGATCTTATATTCCTAACAGATATTGCATTTAGTCATCATTAAATATTCTTTAATCGTTTTACTGCCATTGTCCAATATATCAGGTGTCATTAGTTTTTGCCAGAAACACTAATGCGGAATATATCAGATAATTGCCTTTTTTATTGTCCATGGCTACTTTATTTCCAAACGCTGGAGTATTTGGAGTTTCTGAGCAAGGATTGATGAGAAATCCCATTCTATTGGATTTGTATTTTTCCATGTTATGTTATTCTATCAGTGGGAGTGTCCAGAAACTGAGATTTATGCGACATGTCAAGTAGGGGGAAAATATTCATAATGCAGTTATTTTTCAAGGTACGGACCTTCAAACATTGTATATAATTTGAACATTTAATCTAGTTTATAATAGTATCATTCTCATAATTTTAGTATGAGATAAAAAATTAATTAACATGTGCCAAACATATTTTAATTAGATTTTTGTTTTTCGTGGCCATTACTTTTTTAATTAAATGATGAGTTTGTTTCACATTGAAACTTGTTATTATTATGTGTGAAACATCATTTAATTATAAGTAAGTAACATTTTTAAAATCGAAATTTAATAAAATATATAAGAGATACAACATTTTTCATAAATGTAAGCATTGAAACTATGTTTCCTTCAGCAATCCGGCCACTAACAATAAAAAAAAGCTGGCAGTTAAGTGGTTAATGAAATTTAACGTATGGAGAGTTACTTGGGTGCAAAACTATAATCTTTCACATATAATTGCTATGACATACAGTAGAAGTCAGATATCTGAGCCGCTTGGCTAACCGAGGCCGTTTTAAAAATGAACTATTTTTTATAAGAATGTACAATATTACGCTTGGGAAAATTACGGGTTACGGAAAACTGTGGTGTCTTGCCACTCTGTTTTATTGCCTCTACTGGCTATTGTTAATTTGAACAATAATGATACAGGGTTAAAACGCACCAGTGGGTTGCAGCCAAGTAGTAAGTTACATTTACTAAAGAGTGGCGTAATGATGATAATCATAATCAGATGACAGATGAGTTTATTGTCATTTTGGTCAAACAACAACAAATATGAAGAAGACGATACAGACGTAATGATCCCTGAATTTTCTCGTACTTTTATGATCTTAGAAGCAACTATAGGTTACATCAAATAGCAAGAGGAGACCACAGGCCGTGATCAAATGTTTCTTCAGCATTGACACAAAATTGCGGCGAAGAGGCAAGAGCTTATAGCAAAAATCGATAAAAGACTTGCAAGTAGTAATATTTTTATTTGTATTCAATGTAACAGACAGTAATTAATTAATTTATTGTTTAGATAATTTTGATTAATCATTCTTGAGTTTTTCTGTAAATTAAGATATTTTATTGTTATCTCTGCATCATCCGAATATTTCCGTATCTGATGTATTCCATTTTCCCTTTAATGGTCAAATCAAATCAAAATTCTTTAATTTACATATTCTTTGAGAATAGTATTTAAGTCAAATTACAATAATAACAGTAACAAGAAAATAACTTTTAAATACATTAAAAGTCAAAAATCTGTTGATAAAATTCTTCCATAGAATAAAATGGACGTTCGATAAGCCATTTGTGTAATGCAGGTGGTAGCTCTCTTTCATTCTTGCTTCTCAGATCTGGAGGTAGGAGGTTGTGAAGTTTGGTTCCCATGTATGGCGGTTTCTTCTCAAACTGAGTCGTTCGGTGTGCTAGAAGATTGTACTGGGTGCTGTTTCTTAGGTTATATTGGTGAACTTCGCCTCTTCTAGTAGGGGTTTTTGCTATTGCATGTATCACAGCTTCCTCGATGTAGAGAGAGACAACAGTAAGAAGTCCAAGTGATTTAAAAAGCTTCTCTGCAGCTGTCGAGTCTTTGCAGTCCCGCGATAATTCTGATTGCTTTTTTCTGTTTCTTTGAGAACCTTTTGCATGTTTAGTGGTTGAAGTTCCACCCCAGGCTAAACAGTCCGTATCTTATGTGTGACTCAAAAAGCGCAAAGTATGCCACCCTAATTGTTCTCTCATCTGTTGTATCCTTTATCCGTTTCATCGCATAGAGGCTGGAGCTAAGCTTTGTGCATAAATTATCCACTTGAGGCGTCCAAGAGAGGTTCTTGTCTAGAGTTATGCCCAAGAATTTATGCCAAGAATGGTCCGGTTCTGGTTCCTAGAACTTCTACTGCAACCTCCAACCTACATATTGTGTTTTGAGTGAATCAGCTATTTTATAATCATTAGGGCCTTACAATGTTACAATGCCTTTATCTTAACTCTCCAACTGATGACCGACGGCACAGACGTTCATTAATACCACTTGTGAACTGATAAAGACGGCACAGCAGTCTGTCAACTTTCCATTATTATTACCCGAAAACCGTTTAAGTTATAAAGACATAACTTGCACCAGTCGAATCCTCTACATATAAATACCAATTCATTTGATATAGTATAAATATTCCTAATATTACTCGTTGTCAGCTGATATCAATCCAAATGCCGCACGGCATACAGCTGACGGACTATGCAGCTGATGACGCGCTTCACGGCCTTGACTTTCTTTGTTGCTACTTATTATGTAGGCTAGTTGTTTATAATTAAATGTTATGTTGTGAAATGGGTGATACTCGTTGTTTCAAATTATGTACGTGAACTATTGGATGATGAAAATATTAGTTCTGATGATGAAAGTGGCATATCGGCAAATAAAGTGTATGATGATATTTCATTGTCAGATTTCTTGTCAAGTAGTCTGGATGATTATAAACCGGTGGAGTGTAAGTTCGGTTGTTGAAATTGATTGTGACAGTGAAAACAATTAATCCTCTTCAAAAACAATCTGATATTCCTCTTGTCCAAAGAATTCATGAAACACCAATATTGATGCTTACTGCCAAAAAAAGTAGTACTTACTTTACATTTGTATCAAAAAATTGTTTTGTTTTGTAAATAAGTGTATATATGTTACAATATTTCTGTACACTACAAAACTATGTATATTTTTTACAGTTACAGTATCTTACTACCTCAAGCCATTTAAAAGTTTAAATTTAGAAAACAAAAAATTTACAACACACATTTTTGAATTACAGTATGTACAAATAAAAAAAAATAATACTCTAGTAAGTGCATATTTGTATTATTTGACATTTTCCTCTGATTTTCTAAACAAAAACTTGGTATATAACACTTTTAGCACTTAGCATATATTTTTGAAAATGTCCAAAATATATACTGCGCAAAGACGAAAACCAGTGTTTCATTCTGGGAGTTCCTTATTATCAGTCGGAGAGTTAACACTATTATTAAATTCAACTGAACGTTTTAAAATCCACGTGATGATTTTCAGTGGGTCAAAATGTATTCATAGTAATTTGTACTTCCATGAAGGTTCACTTTGTTACAGAGCCTGATCAGTGAAAGGGACCTGCTGCGAGAAACCAACGAGGAGCTGCGATGCTGTCAGTTGCAGCAGAAGGAATGTGGAAACCACTCCAGTTGGGCAGCTACCTGAAAACATCATTTCAGTGACAGAACTCACGTTAGTTTTTTATTTTTATTACAGACATGTGGTTACAAACTCTCATTAATATTAAACATTTAAACTCAACTCATAAGTCTTATTGATACATGCTAAATATACAAAAAGCATGTACAGTACATACCAATTAATACGGCATTTAAAACCAGCTTTTGTAACTACTGCCTATAAAGATTCCTAATAGTTTTAACAGCTTAAAACATTTGTAAATAACATTGTCCATTGAGAAAATTATATTTTCTGTTTTGCTATTGTTTACAACAAGCCTGTTAGACTGAAACCACTCAGTTGCTACCTTCATTGCATTTTCTTGTTGTTTTATTAAACCATTAAGTGTACTATGGTGATTTAGAAGAGTAATATAATCAGCAAACAAGACTGACATACAGGGTAAATTGAATGCAAAATCATTAACTGCAACGATAAATAAAAAAGGACCTAGAACCGAGCCTTGTGGCACGCGAATTTGAATGGTTTTTTATGAGAGGCAAATTAGAACCCTGAACAACCATTTGTTTTCTATTTTTCAAATAAGATACTAACAAATTCAACTCACTACCTTGCACACCATAGCAATAAATTTTACTTATAAGTAACTCATGAGGTATGCTGTCGAAGGTTTTAGACAAATCAATGAAGGTTGCAGATGATGTTGCTTTATATTCAAAATTATGAATAACATTACCAACTAGAATTTCTACAGCTTTTGTAGTATTCAGTCCTGGTAAAAACCCAAACTGCTCTTTACATAAGAGACCATTTAGCATGAAAAAGTGTTTTGTAATTGGTTTTTGATACAGTATTCAAATATTTTGCTAAAAATAGGTATTAAAGATATGGGACGATAACTGGAAGGGTTTGTTTTAACACTCTTCTTATAGATAGGAACTACTTTTAAGGAAATGTGTTTTCAATTAACATTCGATTAAATAGATAAGTTAGTGGTTCAGCTATGACACTGATATCTGTTTAGTAATCTTATTCGAAAAAACCGTTAGTAATCTTCACAACCAGATAGATTTAATTCAGAAGCACACTTTAGGACATCTTCAACAACAATTACTTTCCAAGCCAACAGTTCTCTTTCACTATTTTTTACATTGTCATAACAAACTAAAACAAAGCTTCTAAAATTCTTAAGTTTTGGCGTAAACCAGTTCAATGTTTGGCCTTTTTGGATTTTTAACTATAACTTCTTTTAAATAACATGTTTCTTCATATACACTAGTCAATCAATTAATAAAATAAGACAATGCCTCATCAACTATATAAAAAAACTGAAGCCTAGTCCAATCTACTTCCTAGAAGTAGTTTATTAGAACTATCAATAGCGATAAACGTCATCACTCTTATTGTTTTGTACATGTTATTAGTTTTTTACAGCACATTGTATGTTTGTCAGATTAGATTTATATAAGCTAGCTAAGATGCCAGCATGGTCAGACAGGTGAGGTTCTACTACTCTACATTTAAGTTTTCCTGTATTTATATTAGTGATAATGTTGTCTAAACATGCCTCTCTTTTGTTTTTTCCAGGTTCAAGCAATACATATTGTAAGTGTGTAATAAATTAAGAAAGGACTCCTTTTCAAATGATTTTGTAATTATATTTATGTTAAAAATTTCCTGAAAAAAAACTATGGTTTCTTTGTATGTTTGTGATAAAAATTGTAAAAGTGTATCTAGTAAACAGAAGAAAATCTTAACATCGGAATCAGGTGTGCGATAAATAGTTACAATTAAGAAATTTTCTTTTTTTAGTAAAATTGCTGAAGCTTCAAACACAAGAGGAAGACAGTAGTTTTCCAAGCTAATTATCTGAAATTCCATCCCTACCCTGGCATATACACTGCTTCCTCCTCTTATGAGGGGAGGTTTTCTGCAATAACTACTGGCCTAAATTAAAACTTAGTGGAGGATATAAAAGTAATTCCTCTTCAACAAGCCAATGTTCATTAATTGTTATTATATTGATATTTTACCAAATAGTAAACCTCTACTATTAAATTATCCACACAATATATATATATATATATATATATATATATATATATATATATATATATGTATTGTGTGTCAAATTATTCCTCATACAATCCATCTCATTTCTGGTGGCAATATCATAAATTTCTTATACTTGAGCATAGGTATCTTTTAGAATCTGACATACTGCCAAAATCACATTTATGGAAACTTCCACAATGTTAAACCAAATTCTTTGCTATTAAAAAAACCGTGCTAAAAGTTTAAAAAGCTCTGGAATCGAGTCGGCTGTTTCCCAGCTATCCAAGGAACGTTTTCGGTGCGAGGCCAGTTAATATACAGGGTGACCATTAAGTCTTAGGACGACTTTATAACTTTTAAATGACAAGAGATATCACAACCAAATTTGGTATACCGTTACTAGAAATTGTAAGCTACTTTTCTGTGTACATGGTGGTCCGCTTAGTTCCTGCAACAGGGTAACACGGTATGCTTTGAAACCAGACTTCTTTAATAATTTGCGAACTGATTCACGACCTATTCCATGAGATTGTGCTGCTGATCTAACTGATTTGTTTGGATTTTCAATGAAAGACTGAAGAATGTCTTCGTCTGTCACAGTACTTGGTCGTCCACATTGTCAGACGGCCGAAAGGAAACGTTTTGAACATCTACTTTTAAATGAGTTCACTAAGTATTCCCCTTAACTTCTAACAGCTACAGTATTAGTTATTTCTTATGTAATAATAGTATTAAACATTTTTTAAACTTTGAACAGCGATTTCTTCCGACTGGATCAACCTTTTGAAGTCCGGTTTGCGGCATTGTTTTCAGTTCAAGTAGACATTTAAAATGATGTACAACTCAACATAGGCTGTCATTAAAGATTTTCTTATAACCCCCGACGGGCCGTCCCCTAAAGGTGAAAATCCGACCACCATGTACACGGAAAAGTAGCTTACAATTTCCAGTAACGGTATACAAAATTTGGTTATGATATCTCTTGTCGTTTAAAAGTTATAAAGTCGTCCTAAGACTTAATGGTCACCCTGTATGTAATTCAAGGTCAAAAAAAGAATATATGTAAATACTTTAGTACAATGTGGTTACTCTTTTCTTCATTATAGTATAGTTTTGATACTTATTGGTGCAATAACAAAAATTCAGTTTGAGCTGTAGGATTCAGTATTTTTACATGTAAGAATTTTCTTATGTTGCAGTCAAAAAGTTCTACTCCTTGAGCATGAAAAACAAGAAGCTTCGCCTGAACCAAAGAACATCAGAAGATGAGAAGCTGTCAGTGGTACAGTCCCTGCTGGATGATGCCAAGCAACAGATTAACCAGTTGAGGCTTGAGAACAGGTAAAATGGTAGTAGACTTAGATACAGTACAGGTCTTTATCGTATAATTGTTTTAAGTTTAGATGTGTTAACAAAACTAAAGCCTAATCGAAAAGTAATAACTTTATTTAATTAAGATTAAAAGGTTAAGTACAACACTAACACAATATTTTTACAATTGCAGACATTTTAATGTGGTGTTTTTTATTACTCAGAGTAAAAACAGTAATCAAATTATTATTAGTATCTAGGCCAAGTGCATTTTGTTGAATGTTAGGGTTAGGCTTAATTAAGTTTTTTATCAACTATAAAAAATCCTAGACACTGTATTTGCAAATTTAACTTAACAAAAAATCTAACTTATTTACAACATGGTGGATGTTTTTGAACCCCAAAAAATAGTTGTTCAATTTTTTAAATAACAAATTTCCCCAAATTCAAAGTGTGCACTATTTTACTGATGGCTGTGCAATGCAATACAAAAAGTGCAATTACTTTTAAACCTTTGTCACCATCAGGAAGACTAATTTGAAAGCATTTTGGCCGGTCTTTGCATCAAGTCATGGAAAATTTCCCCGTGATGGAATAGGGGGAACATTGAAACATCTAACTTGAGAAAGTTTGCAACTTTGGCAGTCTAGAGTAAAAAAAATATATCTTTCTACTTGCTGAGAATATAAAGCTTATCTACTTGCAGGCAACATTACATCAGCAAGGTAAAACAGTACCAGGCACTCGAGGTTTCCACTGCCTTGATCCTCTGTCAGGCAGTGAAGTTTGCACAAAAGAAATAAGTGCAGATTCAGATTTGCTTTTGATTTTTAAGTTCAGTGGGAAACGAAATCTCTCTGAGCTATAAGTATGGAACAAATTTCTTATGTAGCTTGTGTATATGGCAACCATTGGTTTATTGGGATTATGGTTTCAAAAGAAGAAGACTGATATAGAAATCAAATTTACGCATCCTTTTGCCTGAGCCGCATAGTTTTACTGGCCACATCAAACAGAAGATAGGTTGTACATTATTGTAATGTATTTTAATTTAACCTAATCCTACATTGCCTTGTTTTTTTTCTAACTTTGTACTGAAAGGAGTTACAAAATACTGAAAAGTTGTTGTTATAAAAAATATTGTTATGGTGTATGCATCCATGGATGAGAATTATAAAGGTACAATATTTTGCCAGTACTTAAGCATACACTGAAATCTTATCACCATGTTGTACATGACGAATAAGTTTGATTTTTTTGTTAACATATGCAAATGCAGTGTCTAGGATTTTTGTATAGTTGATCAAAAATTTACATTAATCCTAACCCTAACATTCATTTACATTGCTTTGGAGCAAGAAAATGCACTTGGCCTGAGTACTAATAATAATTTAAAATTATTTTATTTATTAGGCCACGTTATAAGGCTTAAGGCTACATTAATATGTCTGTGTCTGTAAAAAATATTGTTTTGGTGTTGTACTTAACCTTTTAATGTTAATTAACTAAAGTTATTACTTGTTTTATTAGGCTTTAGTTTTGTTCAAACTTATATCAATCGTACGATAAAGGTTTTCTGTTTTAAAATTGGTTTTACATGGTGAAGCTCAAAAAATGCCATGAATTGTATTGTTTTATGTGATTCTATGCTTTTTGTAAATATGAATTTTTAAAAAATGCTTGATTATTACTCTGCCTTTTTAAGATATTGTGATTTTAATAAAGCACCTTTTCCGTCCCTAAAAACACTTAAAGCATTACCAAAATATTTTTTTAAGCCACATAAATAAAGATAGCTAGGATCTATATATTTTTCTGAAAGCAGCGCGGTTTTCTTAATAATATTGTAAAGTTTCCTTATATTTACGCTATAAATGATAAAAATACAAATTCTTTTAATTGAAAGTACAAGTTCTTCTGGAGTCCTCGGTATATGTAAAAACGCTTGCCCAACCTTTAACAGCCTAAAACAAAAACGAGTTGATTTAATTACTTTTTTTTAAATTGCCTTTTTTTACACGTATGGTGATATCACACTTTGGCTTTCCAAATTTTTAGCCTGCAAAAATGATACTGAATGTAGTGACGGTAGTTAATAGATATGATCACTGTATAACAACTTTTGCTCAGGTGAGCATTTAACAGTAGTCAGTATTTATATTTGACTGTCTATTGTACATTATAATCGGTCTCAGTCAATTTAAAGAATGCATCAGGTCATAATCATCCATGTCACAGGAATGATATTCTTACTAATTTTAACTTTTACAGCTATCCCTTCAAACGTTTTTCTAATAACATTAAAGTTACTACACATGTGCTCTGCCATGTTCCATAAATTTGTAAATGTTAACCCTCTCCTGCTCGCAAGGCATGAATCGGCACGGCCACCACATAGCCACTGCAGCTTAAACGGCACAGATCGGCACGCACTGCTTTACCCACTAGAGCCGATAAGTGCTGCTCTCGAGTAGAAATATTTTGTACTACTACGGGTTGTTTGCTATCAGGAGACCATTTACTTTAATTTTACAGTAGATTTATTCCATTATTTTGCTATTTATATTAGTTTTGCGGAAACAATGGCGGGTTGTAGTCGTACACTTCGTGACAGTGAAATCGATCTCGTTATTAGTAGTGATTGCGACGATTCAAGTGAGTGTAGTGATGTATCACCAGAGCCTTGTGAAGTGATTGGTGGCATTGAGGATGTAGTTCGGAGTGATCACAGTGGCAGTGGCAGTGACGGCGATCCAGACAATGACCTTCACCAAGTAACTGCGCAACAAACAACCCGGCGCGGCGCCCAGATGTCCGTGTGTGCCCACTCCCTGGTCTCGTACAATCAACTTCATTGAACCAATATATAGTAAAATAGTTAATATATATAATTATAGTTAATTACAATGTCAGAACGTGTGTAAGTTGAGGCGCCGTGTATTTTGACCGAGCGCGACCGGCAGAGCGAATTAATTTAGGTTAGAAGCACTGTGAGCGCCTGGAAACAATACGAGCGGGGAGAGGGTTAAAAGAGGTATTGATCTGTTGTTGTCTCCTCAATAAAGTGAATTCATTGTAGTATTATTGAAACGAGAACAAGATATGTTTAAAATAATTATTTCCTATGGATCATTAAGTTTGAATCAATTTTTTATGTATGTATTTAATAGCTTTTTTAAGATATTTTGGATTATGCTTTATGAATTGCCATATAAAACTAATCTTGATATATAATGTTCTCTTTAACCCTAGAAGTGGTACATGCCACACATGTGATGCATTTACATACTTTCGTGTTGTATACTTTATCGTTTCTATATGTATTTGAAGTAGTCAATTTTATTTCATCGCAATTTTAACCTTTCAATGTGGATCCTGTTACGAAATGTCAAAACTCCCAAAGAATTGATAGTAATATTACATGATCAATGTTTTTAACCCTCTAAGTGGCAAGCGCCGTCTGAGACGTATGATTCACGCCGCCGCGAAGTGGCAAGCGCCGTCACAGCCGTCGCTTCACATTTAAGGCCGTTGCTCCGCAACCGTCTATTATTTTTAGACCTAGTTTGGACTATCGTATTCTCCATGAAATTGCCTATACATATCATATAGTATAGCGTGTATTCATGTTACTAATGTTTGCTGGCTTAAATGATTCCGACGGTTTTCGTATGACCTGGCGGCAGACGAGAGAACAGCTGTCTACTCGTCTCGTCACTGTTTTGTTTGGCGACTTTGCGTACTGTTTATTGTCAGTATATTATTGTTTATCGCGCTGATCGTGTTACCGGGTAAATGTTTAGGTTATTCGTTCGTCATGGAAAATGTTGGGGTACTTTGGGATTATACCGACTACACCAGTATGAGGAACACAAACAAATAAATTTTATAGAAAAAAAAAACATTATAGAACGAAAAAGCAACTCTTCACTTACAAACTTACAATGATTATTAATTATTAATGGGTTTCCTGTGATGCCCAGAAAGCAGCAATATCAAGGATGAGTGAGTCTAGTGGATTTCCGCCTTCAGCAGCAACTGCCGAGCCGACCGCAACGCATATTTTAGATGTAGGCAACTAGTCATGATCTTGTAAAAAACGAATGGGTAAATCCCAAATTCTCATAGTGTCATCCATCACCAATCTATTACACACACACAGTAAAACACGGAAGTACAACAAAGCGACAAGACACTTCGGCACGAAAAGTACAAGAATGCGGCGCACAAGCTGAACGGGCGGCGAGAATCTGTAGTCACGTTATCTACTAGATCGCTCGACTTTGACCTCTATCTAAGGATGGGGAGGGGTTTGCGATAAGACAATTCCTGTTTTAATATTTACGAAATATACTGTGCTATGACAAACTAAGCCACTTTATACTATTATAGGCCCTACACTACTGGGAGGAAAATACAAGCCCCTTCTAGTGACTCGGGAGTAAAAAAACCAGTTTATACATAGATTTAGTTTTTCCCATCTAACTTTTTTTGTTGTTGTAAATAGAAAAAAATGTATAAGAGGTAATTTGTTTAGAATAAAATTGTGTATATTCTGTGAATTTGACATTATTTTGTAGCTCCAGTAGTTTCAAAAGTGACGGACAGTAGAACTTAAAAATTATTTTTTCTAAAAAAACTTTTTTACACATGTACAATGATATTAATCTGAAAATAATGGTAAGGCAACCAAATATTATATTTATTCTTATTTTATAGTTCATAAGGAAAACAAAAATATATATAATGTTGCTAGGTTATCACTTAGATAATATTTTCTAAAAATAAGTTTTACGATCACGGCAATTTACCCAAAAAACGGCCTGCCACTGAGACCACAAATGACCGCCACTTATAGGGTTAAATCATATCTTGTTGTGCAATTGCTAATTTAATGTTGCAATCGTGTATTACTTAATTTGACCCCTACTTTGGTATTAATAACACAGATCCCCACTAGAATTCAAAAAACTGTATCAAATAATTTTGTTTATTAAAGTTTTGGGTCAAATATGTATTTGAGATTTTTTATTTTATATACTCCAAGTTAGATATAAAACGGAATTTGTAGTTGAACAAAAACAAAACGTTCACTTACTTTTTGAAGCGTTAAAAAAATAATGTTCATAATATAAACATAAATTGACAAAACTTAGTTCTCTGTTCTTTTTTGGGAAAAAATTATGTATAATATGTTAAATTTGTAGTAGTGGTTGTAGTTATAGTAAGCTATATATACGTTAACAGACACCCTGAAACACTGTGCCACTACAGTAAGTTTGTGTACCACTTCTTGAGTTAAGCAACTAAGCGTCCTTTATCATTAAATAGCAGCCAAACTAAAAGCTAACACAATAACGAACTTACTTACAGTGTTGTAAGATAACAAAAAATAACAGTAGTAATAATTTACCATTTTAGTGCTTTCATCATAACATACAATTATTTCCACGAGCATAAAACAGTACAAAGTCAGTGTAAGCAATGCTACTGTATGTTAAACCATAACATCAGCTTTCAAAGTAAATTGTCGTCACAAAGACACAGCAACTCACAAACCAAAAATATGATATAAGAATACAAAACTTTCATGTATAAGAGAGTACATATAAGTGAAATTCATAGTGTAGATGTCAGCAATTCCAGTATTTTTTCGCTTTAATACGGAATATCACTTACAGCAACCCTAGGCACTTAAAGGGTTAAAACCTGGAAGTAATTTTTTGTGTGAGTTCTCACATTTTAAAATCTGTGGAAATTTTTTTTGAGAGTTGTCAAAGTAAATAACATTAAGATTAATTATTTTTCTTTTACAGACAAGCTAACCAACGAATAATGGAGCTTGACGGGGAAGTTAAAGATTTGCAAGAGAGAGATCAAGAAAGTTCATCAAGTCTGAAAGTGAAAATAAAAGACTTGGAAAACAAACTTCAGCAGGAAAAGGAGCAAAAGGCAGCTGAGTTGGAAGAACGAGACATGGCTCTTGCAGAAAAAAGTAAGCTAATTTTACAAAGTAGGGTTAGTTCCCTGGATTTTGATACCAAAAACCAACTAACAAACTTTAATCTAGGGATTTTAGAATATGCTAAGAAAAATTCAATGTTGATTGATACAAATATTTTATTTATACAGTGTATGTCCCTTAAATACAATAAAAACCATATAAAATATTAGTACTTGCCATAAAATTCTTTGATCGATTTTTGCCACAAGCTCGTGCCTCTTTTCTCTGTCACGATGTTGTGCCATTGCTGAAAAACATGTCATCGTGGGTTGTGAATAAGAATCAGAATAACAAATTTTAAGAATGATTTTGTCTGTTATCTTGTAATGTTGAAAGGATAATAGGATATCATACGTTTTCCACCCCCATACTGTTTTTGCTCGGACTAGCAACGTGCAGTAGAGCAATGCAAAGTGTTCTGTACCCACGCAAATCCAAAACAAACTCATTATCTTAAGCATAATAATCTGCAGTTCGGATAATCTTACTTCTACTGTTCTAATCTCTTTAAGTGTTTGCTGACAAATCACTTTCATTACTAATCCTGTTAAATTACAGTAGTTTATTTATCGTAGCTGTCAGTAAATAAATTTCATGTTTTGCTTACACAGAACAAATAATAACTTTGATGCAAGAGACCATTAGCCAGAAGGAGCAGGAAGTCCAAGAATCGGAGGATAAGCACAAGAAGTACATTGAGAAAGCTAGAAATGTCATCAAATCTATGGACCCAAAACAAGTGTCACCCGTGGACATCAACATTCTCCGCAATCAGCTGCTCGACCGCCAGAAGATGTTGTCTGATCTCGAGGTTTGTGGCCAGTCATATTTGATCTTTTTTAGTGATTACATGTCACTACATACATAGCTGACACGTATTATGCTTGGAAAATAATGAGTTTTAGTGGTCAAATAGATGCAACTCAACTGTGTTAATAACTGTGAACAAACAAGGTCTTTAATTTTCATAGATTAAGTATAAGATAGTTTTCCTTTGCCATAATATTGACAAAGCAGAAATTGATATAATTAATAACACTTTATAGTATATTAACTGCAGTATGTGTCAAGTTTATCCTGAAAAAAAAAACAGAAGAATTTTAAGAAAAACATATCAATTTGTCACAGTAAGTAACCAACATTAAAAGAGTAACTGATCTTTGTCTTAAACTTTTGAGGACCAAAGGACACATTACCCATGTTAGTATCTGCAAAAACAACCACATGAAAAAAATCACCCAATTGAGTGTTTTGTTACAAATACCTTGGGCCTTGGAAACTTCATTTCTCTAGGTCGTAATCATTCTGATTATTTTTTTTTATTAAGAAATGGAAACAAGCAATGCTCTATATTTTGGATTAAACAGCTGATGATAGTAACTGATTATGTATAGTATGGTTGTGAATCTCTCTCTGTGGCACATTTAACTTATTTAATTGCTGTTTGTTGTGGTTGTATGCTTTCTTTATCGTACTTTACTTTTATGCATGATTCGTCTAATAAGGATGCCATTCAATTTTTTTTGCATACAAGATATGTATTAACAGAGCAGGCAACAAATAATGCGAGATTTAAATTGATGTCTAGATTATTTCTAGAAATTTATGATGTTTGTAAAAGTTTTTCTGGTTTTTTGCAATTAAAGAAAAACATGTTTAGTCACAAGACAGCAAGGACACAACTAAAAACTCCATCTAGTCCGTGCTCTAGCCGTTGCATCGCCAACAGATTTTTCATCGCCCAGCTAGTACGGGGCCTAATAAGTTTAAAGATCTAATAGTGAACTTTAGAAGGTTGCGAAAAATGAAGAAACAAAAAGTAAATAGTAAGGTAACAGTTTTAGCCAAAAATATTGTTTGGTTTATCTAAAAGATCCAAGAAGGTGAAAAAAACTCGAAAGGATGGCTGATGAAGACTTAACTGACAAAAATACTCAAAAGGTCAATGAGGAAACAAACAATTAAATGAGGTAGTTGAAAACCTGAATTTGAGGTTTCATTTAGTTTAAAAGATTCTTTAGGTTTTCTCAGTCCATTTGGCGTTCATGTGACGACTGGAGAAGATATAAAAACAAAATCGAGTGACTTAGTTCTAAAATATGAGAGTGATTTGCAAAACTAATAAGTAGATTATAGTATTTAATTCATAATCTTAAGTTAATATATACTATAAACTTTGTAAAATTGTCTTAAGTTCCTTTTCTAAAAAATGGGCAGTCGCTTTTTCTAAAACAAAAGCAAATTGCTGTTGATGTTCCCAAACCTGTGAATTGCACTGCTATTTTTTATATTATTGTTACAACTATTGCAAATGCAAACATATTGTTATATTTTACTTTTAAAATATCAAAGCTTGTGCTGTGGTCTACAATGGCATAATAAAGTTAGTCAACCATGGATTTGGATGAGGTAATCCAGTGAAACTATACTTACATTTTATAAGTTAAAAATCAACTTATATCTCACTAAAGGCATATAATTAGGGTTACATAATACTATTGAATGGCCATTTTCGTGTTTTACAAAATATATTTAAAAAACACTCAGAAGTTTTAAACTGTCTAAAAGTAAACTTAATGTCTATAAATCTGGAAAATTAAAAATTCAGTATATACAAATTTGTGAATCTATCTACGCGTGTTTAATTTTGGTTAGGTTAAATTGACTCTTTTAAGTTTAAATTTGTTTGTTCGTTATTTACATGAGTCTGCATTACAAATACGTTTCTTTCATTAGGCTTCAGGTTGTTTTATATTAGAGTGTGTTATACAGGCAGGGTGTCTGTCCCTCGACGAAAACTTTTCCAGATTTTTGAAACTGCAATACAATACTTTAAATGTCTCCATAATAGTTTAAAGAAATGAGTTGAAATTTTGCAAAACTCTTACATTAACACACCGTTATACTAACATAAAAACGTTTAGGCGTATTAAAATTACAGCAGTTCTAAAGCCAATGTAATTTTCGTAACTTGTAAAATGGCCAATTAAATCGTGTTAACAACGTTTTGACGCAGTGTGAACAGGAAAACAGAGGGAAATCGTGACACAGCCTTGTTAGCTTAAAAATAATATTTTTATAATTTAGAACACATAAATATTTCTGGAAGCAAGTATATGTGTAGTTTTAAACATCTTGAAAACTTTAAAAGGTAATTAAAAAGGGTTTATTTTTTATTTGATACATATTTATTCAGTATACTACATGGTAAAAACGTAGTAATGGATCAATCACTTTATTTAATTATAACACAAATATTACCCTTTTTTGGTTCTAAAGCATTTTGCATTTTTATACTCATTAACCCTCCATCGGGCGCTAAACGGAGTTTTCCTCCGTGTATGTTTTATTATTAAAAATAGTACTACTTTTCTGATGTCGGCAGTCGTTTCCCGCAGTGTACTTCACGAGCATCTTTCGGGGAAACGAAACAATACCCTCCCGCTTTTATTTATCAAAATGTGTCAGTATGAGGTCTACTTCCGTGCGTGACTGGACGATTCCTCCGTGAGCGCCCGATGGTGTGTTTGTAGTGCTTGGACGAAATCTCCGTGAGCGCCTTATTGTGTTTAGTTTTTATGTTGTAATAATCCGTGTGCGCCTAAATGTGTGACCTGTGATGGTTTCTTTTTAAATTATACCATATATTTTATTTGAATTTTTTGAAATGGAGAATGAAGACGAGAGACTTGTCAGTACAGTACCAGTGTGCTAGGGAACATTTTAGTAATGATTATGGAGTGAACATTGCCGTTATAAGAACCAGAAGGAAAATTTTTTTTGAAATTTTGTGCAGTGTGTAAAAAAATTTTTAGTAAAGAATAAATTTTTATTTCAGAGCAATAATTGACATTACAATTGTATAATATCTCAAGAATTGAAGTAAGTTGTTTTGTAAGAAGTTAAAAACTAAGTTAATTTCCATACATATTTAAAGTAGGTTAAACATTTTTACAATTAATTGCATTATTCCTTAAAATTAATCATGTTGTTATTATACAATAACATTTTTTAAGATTTTGAATTTCTTATTTCGAAAATTCATTACATAAGAGTGTAATTTTTATTATATTTCTAAAAATGAATATATTACATTGTAATTAAATCAGTATGAATATTTAAACAAATAAAAACAGTTTAAACGACTATGATATCCATTATTCGCCAACCTGGAGGAAACCTCCGTGAGCGCCTGATGGTGTTTCTAATTTTAAGCGCCCGATGGAGGGTTAATATTTAATATAATATATTAATACTTTTATAAATTTATTACAATAATTTACACTGATGATATTTCGTATATACTATAACAGGTATTCACATCATTTAAGTACTTATTGTAACTTCATTTTACAGTAATGAATTGTTTGTGTGTTGTAAGTATTCTCCTTTAAAACCATCAAGCACATGTCTTACAACCAAAAATGCCAAATTGAATTGAAAAATAAATATTCAACAAATATAATTTTTCAATTTCTTTGTTACAGAAAGAGTATGAGAAAAGTAAAACCTTAAAAGAAATGGAAGAAAAACTTATATCTACTGCATTTTATAACCTTGTAAGTAAAAACAATTCAATTAAATGAAATACTGCAGTGCTTTTATATGTTTTGTGGCGCTTTCTTACAAGAATAAAATGACTAACAATAATTTAGTTTAATTTCAATATTTGTAACATAGCTGTTTTTACTTATGTACTAATTGAATCGGATACAGTCCAAATTGTTAAAATTATTAGGGAGAAAAATACACATTTTTACTTTAATTTACTTACTTTTTTAAATATTACTAATGTAATTGAAGTTATATGGATTTTATTAATATAGCTACAATAATGCAAGTAATGTGGTTATGTTCTTTAAAAATGTAGATCTACAATTAAATTGATTTCTAAGTAATTAAATGTGAATCATAATTGTAACGGTACAGAAAAGAAATCCATCACATAGTATGGCATGCGGTTAAAATTATGGCTCTTTCTTTTTTTAAACAGATAGTTTAAGGCTAACCATTTAATTCTTTTGTGACCAAACCCCCCCCCCCCCCAAGCACCCAAA
This sequence comes from Homalodisca vitripennis, assembly GCF_021130785.1. Classification (NCBI taxonomy): domain Eukaryota; kingdom Metazoa; phylum Arthropoda; class Insecta; order Hemiptera; family Cicadellidae; genus Homalodisca; species Homalodisca vitripennis. The sequence continues at coordinate 18,203,022 of NC_060215.1, read as the reverse complement.
GCTGCTATCCTTGTTTTGTTTGTGGCATGTCTATAAATAAATTAGCGATGAGTTTTCTTTACAGAGACTGAAGTGATTTCATGGAAAATGTTGTATTCTTTGATATTATATGAGGATGACTAAAATATAAGCTTAAAATTCATGCATTTTACTCGTATTGCTTAATGAGCTGCCCAGTGCAGAAACTCCCATATCACTGTTTAAATTGAGTAAAGGTTGAGCATAGGTATTAACATTATCCATTTTGCAATCTTTAGTTGAATTCTTCACTTATAAAGATAACACAGGAGTTATCATTCTGCTCGAAACCCAAGTGTATGCATGTTGTAAGCAGTTCAATATGGGGCCAAAATGCAATGAAACATGCAAACCACAGTCATTTATTTATATTCTAGCAGTAATAACACAAAACTCGTGCTTGGAAATTCTTTAAAAATGATTTAGTTTGTGATACTACGGTTCAGCAAGATATTAGCCAGGTGAAACCAATAAATCTTAAAATATTTTCCTGTTAAACTTATTTCTTAGAAGAAATAAATTATTATTAGTAGTTACCTCTTCTTTACTACGTAAAAAATCTTATCAATGCTGTTTCCAAGGAGATCAAAGAGTAAAGTAGTATGGTATTAGATGGCGCCCAACGTAACCTGCGTCAGCTGTGTCACATTGCTGTAGAAGTCTTATTTCCTTGCAGATCAAAGAGTAAAGTAGTATGGTATTAGATGGCGCGCAACGTAACCTGTGTCAGCTGTGTCACATTGCTATAGAAGTCTTATTTCCTTGCAGATCAAAGAGTAAAGTAGTATGGTATTAGATGGCGCGCAACGTAACCTGTGTCAGCTGTGCTACATTACTGTAGAAGTCTATTTCCTTGCAGATCAAAGAGTGAAGTAGTATGGTATTAGATGGCGCGCAACGTAACCTGTGTCAGCTGTGCTACATTACTGTAGAAGTCTATTTCCTTGCAGATCAAAGAGTGAAGTAGTATGGTATTAGATGGCGGGCAGCGTAACCTGTGTCAGCTGTGCCACATTACCCTTTAGGTCTGTTTTCAAGGAGATCGAAGTAGTGTGATATCAGGGTGACGACATGCAATGAAATCTGTGTCAGTTATGTGCCTTTACTGTATAGGTCCGCTCCAAGATTCGCATATCCAAGTACCCAATCTTCAGTCAAATAATCTGATGTCTTTCCAGGGTCAAACAAGACACAAGGAATTGGTAGACCAGAGGCTGCTGAACCTTAGTCAAAGCCAGTCCTTCCTCGCCAGACAACGACAGCCCACCAGCCGTCGCACGCAGCTCAATTCTAAATAGCGGTTCTCCACACTTGTAAACATATTCTTGTAAATCAATGTACTTACTCTTAGGGGCATCACTTCACTTAAAAGTGTGTATTGTAAGATACGAGGGTCGTCCACAAAGTAACCTCCGTTTTGGAATAAAAAATAAACCAGTTGAGATACAAAAAGTTTATTATATAAGTGTTAAAACTACAGCTTTTCTCTACTTTTCTACATATTCACCATACAAATTCAAGCACTTATCATATCTTTTAACAGTTTTTGAAATTCCGTCTTTAAAAAAATCTGCCGCCTGAGAACGTAGCCAACCTATCACAGCGTTTTGAAGCTCTTCATCACTCGCAAACCTCCGAGATGCAAGCCACCGCTTCATGTACGGGAAAAGATGGAAATCACTGGGAGCCAAGTCCGGGCTGTAGGAGGGGTGGTCAAAAACGTCCCATTTGAACTTTTCCAAAAGTTCTGTTGTTCTTTGAGCTGTATGAGGGCGGGCGTTGTCATGGACAAACACAACACCAGTTGTCAGAAGACCACAGTGCTTGTTTTGAATCGCTCGTCGTAGCCGGAAAATGATCTGAAAGTTCCGAGATTGTGAAGCGACGGTTCTCGCGAATTTTCTCATCCACTTTGTTCACCAAGTCATCACTGACGAGAGATGGCCTACCACTCCGGTCTTCATCGTGAACGTTCGTTCTTCCATTTCTAAAAAAACGAACCCATTGACGGACTACATCTTTGCCCATAATGTTTGGGCCATACACCGCACTCAATTCACGATGAATTTCAGCTGCTGTGTAACTTTTCGACCACAGAAATCTTATTACACCACGCACTTCACACTTGGCGGGATTTTCTATCACGGCGCTCATGTTTTTTACGTTGTAACAAAAGAACGCGCGATCGCACGATGCTCTCCCTTGCACAGCTAGAAGCGTACTGAACGGCTGCGCACGCCGATGTAAGAATGGCGGCGCTACCCCCACTACTTATCGCGCTACGCCCAAGCGGCGGTTACTTTATGGACGACCCTCGTATAATGATTTCTTTTAAGTCGTATAATTTATCTTGTATCATATTGCAGATATTTGTGTATCTCTTCAAATGCAAGTTATATTCATTGCATATTTAAGATGATAATGTAGTATCATATTATCGACATAATACAACTGTATTTTTATCAAGTAAGACAGTGTTTAAAATTCAATGAATTTATTATTTTTTCACTCCGTTTCTTCTCATGTTACAATTACTTACCTACAGTGATAGTGATGTCCCTATTTATCCTCCGATGTTCTAACTGAATGTACTGGTGGTTTCTTCAGTGCTTCAAAATATATCTAGTGCCTTACGTCACTAGTGATGTGTCTTCACCAGAATGACTACATTATTCAATGTAAAATATATTTTTAAATTTGACCAAATATCAAAACAATATCAATTAGACGTTGTTGGGAATAATTGGTATTTTGTGATTTCATGTAATACATTGTAAAGTGTTTAAAGTTTGTAGGGCGTGTAAAAAGTGTAATAATCTAAAGTTTATAGAGTACGAAACAATAAGTGTAAATAAAAATATTACAAGACTTAAAAACATTAGGCCTACTAATTCTATAAAAAGTGTAACTCAGTATTCGTATACATTTGTTTTTTGCTGATTTCCAAGCTTATAAATAATTAACTAGTACAGTAATAATAAAAGTTTTTCTATGTTTAATTGTTGGTGTTTAACTCACCAATAAATTTCAAGTGAAAAGTCAAAAATCACTAATCCTAATATATTACAGGTAAAAGTAACTGTGTAACTAGTATTCAAATGAAGAATAGCCAATTTAGCATTCAAATATGGATTTCAGTAGCAGTACCCGGCTGTAAAGCTTTTGAGCACCGGTTACGATTCCCTCTTTCTGTTTCATAGAGAATGCAGAGTATACATACCATATATATGTGTGAGTAAGTGAATTGTAGAAACAAATCATGTGCTTACACAAAATTTTAAATAATTTGCTCTGAAATAAGGAGACTTTGGTGATATTTCATAAAATTATGGATCTTAATGATATTGTGTTATTAGGCCTATATGGTATTTGTTATTACTTCATTCAAATTCAAGAACAGTTCAAAATGTTATACAGTGGAACATTTGTAGTACAAGCCTCAAGAGATGTGTGGATAAAATTGAATTATCCATAAATTAAAATTACAAAAGTTTTTTTAAAGTAACTGAAACGAGACGTTTTAACTCCTTGATATTTATCATCAAAAATCTTATTGTTATAAACTTATGTGCTTTATGCACTGCATTTTTAATCTGTACTAATATATTATTACAAAAAATACACAAAATGTAAGTTGTTATCCAATGAGAAAATCATTACGCACTCTTTGACAGAGTTTTTAAGCATTCACTTTGACAGACGTGTTGCAACATTGATTGCTAAACAAAGATATAGTGAGAAGGGATTGTGTTGGAAGAATTGAACTATTCACGATTCTGATTTGTACATTTAATTAAAATTATCTATGTCCCACTGTACAACAATGCAGTTCGGGTTTATCTTATTAGCTTTTAGATCACTAATTTGATGTTCTTGTGGTTGTATGTAACCTAAAAAAAGGAACACTCGTATGTAGCATACATTCCTGACCCAGTCATAAATTATTCTTTAACTTCTGCCTTTTCAACTTAAATTCCCTGTAAGACCAGATGTCTATTCAAATTTCAATTGCAAATAAATTTACGGGTAATAAATTTTAATTGTAATTAAAAGTATCCATCATAATATTGTTTTTTCAAAACCATTACAAATGCTGTATGGGAAATTTCATAAGCAGTTTATATCCATAGTTATGTTTACAAACATTCTGGAATCTGGAAATAGATAAACTTTTACCTCACAAATATGTTCTTTACTTTTAAAAGAATCCTTGTCCACAAATATGAATTGCAAAATTTGTTTAACTGAATTTGTGTCTTCTTTGAAAAGTGTAAAGGATTACATTTATAAAAAGTCATTCTTGTTTGAAAAGCATTGGAATTTTAAAGACCGTTGTTGATTCATCTTATTCAATAAATTTAATCTCCAATTGACCTAATGGATAGACAAACTGATTCTGGTTTTACAAAATTAATTCATCATTGTTATATTATGGTCATGTATCCAAATTATGAACTCAAATTAGAATCCATTCTGGTAAAAGCATTTAGGTGCCCCCTTCTATTTATTTATCTGTGAAAAATACTGGTGTTCATGGTATAGTCATAATCCTAAGAGTTGTTAAAAAAACCACATAGATGTTTTTTTTTGTATTTTGATCTTTTATTTTAAATTCCACTGGCATGTCTGTTTATAGTTTTGAACTGTTTCTCTATTCTTATTTTGAAAATGGCTTCAAGTGACGTTATTTACTACCAACCCTCAAAGAACATTAATTTCATAATTTTTCTTTCATTATGAAATTAATGTTATTATCTTAGCGATAATTTTTTTAATTTTGTAGGTAGAGGCTAAGGAGCATAATTTAATACAACGGTTTTGAGGAAAACGTTATATACTTACTTGTAGTTGTAAGACTTGAAAGAATTTTTAACACTTGTTAGTCCTTTTTTTTAATCATGAAGACATATTTTATAGCGCAATTTAAATATCCGTGTGTTAAAGTATAGAGAAATGTGTAACAAAAACAATGTATCCTTATTCTGTCTTCTTAGCCTAAAAGATTTATTGTGAAATTCCCATAATTGGTCATGAAACGATTCTACAATGTTTTATTGCACATGCACAAATTTACTATTTTGTGTATTGATCCTCATTGACTATTTGATTAGCCATCACACTATTGTACGTTAAAATAGTAAGTATGTGCCATATAAAATTGCAAGAAAATATTCATTACCATACTGCTAGAATTTCGGTATTTATCCCTTTTGGCTTAGGAGGACAGAATAATGAGGTTGTGTTACAACCCATGAAGGACTGTATAAATTGACACATGTCACAAATTATTTGTTGATCAAGAAGTTGAGTAGCTCTGTGTATAATCTTAGCACTTGAGAACTTGTGGTATTGTGCTGTTTACCTTATAAGTTTATTTTGTTAGTTCACTGTCACTAAGTAAAGTCACATAATTACACAAACACAAAAAGTACGTTTCAGATTTGGGCTCTAGGCCTGTTTATTTCCATCTATTTTGATTGATTGACCCACAAAATTGATGTGCGGCATCAGAATTAATTTATTGTTTCATAGATCTTGAGAAAACTCAAAATCAATTCAATGCCAACAAAATACCTCAACAAAAATTTTTGGAATTGGTTGGCTAATGTGCATATGCCTTAGAAACCCAATTTTTAGGAAAATTACCTCACTCAAAATTCTTTGTTTGGAGTTTGTTTTTGACGATGGAAGGATTGTGAAGGAAACAGGATTTTTTCTGGACATTGCCATCGTCCAGTGATATAAAAAATCTATGATTTTTACTCCAAATGTTTGCTACAACAGCAGACTATTTTTGTTTTCTTCAAAAGATCTAAGCAGAAGGTTTTGAGATCTTTGTTTGTTTTTCTTTTCATCATCAAACTCCATGCCTAATTAAAGAAAGTATGTTGGAGGGTACATAAATTTATTGTTCAAGGGTAACATGATTACTAAACTGAGGGAGGTATACAATAACTCGTTGAAAACCAGAAGAGCTTGCAGTTCAACAAGTCTGTAGCAATAATGATAAAAAACTTTAGGTGGTTGATAAATTTGAAGTTACATTATCATATTTACTTGTGCACTATTTCTTCCAAATTTTTTTGGTTTATAGCAATCAATGAGGTAAAAGATTTCCAGGAGTGATCAGAATTTGCTAAACAACTTCAATATGAAGTTTGAAAGACTTCTAAGGAATTTGTGAGTATTTGCTTTTTCAGTTTCTAAAAGAAATATTGATAGGACCATTCGTACTGTATTAGGAATCAGTTGAATAGATATAAATAGATAGACCTTGAAACCAAATCTGAATTAGCTTTTTTGAATTTTATGTTGTGCAAATATTTGAGTGTTACATATGTATATATTTATTGTTAATGTGCAGTCTAATTTATATTAGAATTGTGTACAATTTAATTTATTAGATGTTGGTTGTTTAAATGTGCTGTAAGGGTGGTGATATCTTTCTTCTTTGGATACTAGATTCACATAAATACACAAACTGCCAATTTTTAGTCATTACAGGTTGCTATATAGGTTGATGACACTAAAACTCTTTTGATATTCCGTCATTGCATTTCTTTGTAGAAGAGTGAAAATTTCTAGCAGGGTGCATAAATCTAGAGAAAACTAATAGCCAAAAATAGTTTTTTCTTGCCCATTTCCAATACTTTACCTTGTTATAACTAACATTAATTTATTTAAGACTGCTGAACAAAGCCTCCTTTAAAGAAAGTCAAATAATACATAAAATAGTAAAGGTGGACTTAATTATTTACTTTTGAATCTCCACAGTAAAATATTTTTAGTTCACATGTTATATAATCTGTACCAATACTATAAGATTTGGTGTATTGTTTGTCCTGTGTTTTACGGAGCTTGGTTTTATTATTCATAAATAAACATTAGATATGTAGATTGAGTATAAACTTTCATGAACTCATCCTAGAAAATTAATTTAATAATATACTCCTGGACAAGTTTTGCACCACTATCATTTTATATATATATATATATATATATATATATATATATATATATATATATAAAGTTTATTACAGATTTATCAAATAAGGTTACTATGAATCTTTCTCTTGTATTTTGTACTTAGTAAATAAAAATGGACAGAAATAAATTACAAATGCTATTTTATTACATTCAGAAAATTAATACAACAAATAGGTTAACTAAGATAAATCAGGTTTAAGTAGGAATACAGATTTTGAAGATGATCTGGTTTACATTTTCAGTCTATTTATCAGTGTCTCTGTTGCTCTTCAACCACTGTAGTTTGTTGCACCTAGGTTGGTTTTTTATTCAAAGTGCCCAACATGTTTCCGAACTCTGATGGCTACTCAATCATGTCTATACCAACCTCCCTCAGATAGTCTCGGACTCCTGCAGCATTTCCATGCATCAGTTTGAAGTGAGGACCAGCAAATGAAAATACAAGTTCTTCTTCTAGTATGTTTGCGACATATCTCTGTGCATTTAAAGCTGGTGTAGGAAATGCTACGAGCTGTGTGCGCGTGTCAAACTAATACTACCCTAAAACGTAACTAAATCCCCACTAAAGGGTATCCTAGACAAGAAACACGCTTAGGTAATCTCTCACCCCGTCTTTTCCAGAAACGCTGATGTCCATCTAGAGAAGCTACATTATTTACAATATGATTTAAATTATTAGGATGGTATGAAACTTTTGTCCAAGAGTGTACTTAAAGCTTAAATAAATTAAAGTAAATTAACTCTATAATAATAGCTTTAAAATTAACATTATTCATTAATAGGCAGACATAAATAATAGCGAATAATAAATTAATACATTGAGCCTATTTTATAGAGACCCTTCAGTTTTATAGAACGTTCTCTGATTAAGTATGAAGTTGTAGTTTGACTGTTATTGCAATTAATGGAAATTACTAATGGGTGTTCCTCAACTTAATTATTTCCCAGTAATTTAACAGTGTATTATTGCTTATGTATACAATTAAGATGAATATGTTGTATGATTTTGATGTTTTTTTGGTTGTTATTCTCAAAATTATATGGTTTTTCAAACACATTAAGAATAAAATTAAGAATCTTATAAAAACTATACAATATTTTAATGAGTACAGTCTCTTGTGAATGTCCATTGTAATGTAATTATTTGTTCCTATTGAGACATTCTCCAATCATATAAAACAATGTTGTCAAGAGCATTCTACTCAGTATTGTCTTAGATCAAATCCTCTACAAGATCTAAATAAATCATTTATGATCTCTTTCAATAATGGTTAAATTTATTAGTTGAATTATTTCTGCTATACATTTTACTTGTTGAATGCAACACAGTATTTTATAATATATATATTTGTTAACAATAAAAATATGTTTTTACAAAGTAGTTGTGATTTTTTACGATTCTTCCTTTTGTTTTTTTTTTTTTTTTCAGGTTTAATGGTTGTTATGCGTTCAACGTTTGGTTATAATTAAACATTCATGAATTTAATTTACCTGGTACTGATTACTTGTTGTAAAAGTTCCGTAATATAGTAAATCAGTAGTGAAGAAGCAGATGTGTACATTACACCAAACTGTACGTTTGTTTAAATTGTGAAATTGAATTATGTACGAGGGCTGTTCAAAAAGTATCGGCCTTTAGTAATTAAAAGTGCATCATTGAACTAGAGCTACAAACTTCTAATCCCCTTCAAAGTAGTCTCCTTGGTGATAAACACACTTCTCCCAGCACTTCTGCCACTGTTCAAAACATTTCTGGAAAGCATCTTTTGGAATTCTGTTTAATATCTTCTCTTTCTTGAAATCGAGTCCCTTTCAGGGACATTTTCAGCTTAGGAAATAGCCAGAAGTCGCAGGGAGCCATGTCATGGGAATACGGAGCTTGGCGAACCAGAGGTGTTTTGTTTTTTTAGCGAGAAAACTCTAAATTAGATGTGCAGAGTGGGCATGTGCATTGTCGTGATGGAGCTGCCAAGTTTTTGTTGCTCATAGATTTGGTTTTTTGCGCCGCACAGTATCACATAGGTAACGAAGAACCTCAGGATAGTATCTTTTGTGATGGTTTGGACATATGGTGTGTACTCATGATGCACCACTCCGCTGGACCAAATTGCTGAGCTTTTTTTTGGTCTTGGAGATGTGTGCTTCCTCTGCGATGATTGCATCTTGGTACCCAGGACATATCTATAAATCTAGGATTCATCACCAGTGAACACTGTGTTCAGGAAGTCAGGGTTACTGTTTGCACTGTCCAGCATGTTTTATGCAATTTCAAAGCGAAGTTGTTTATGCTTCATTGTCAGCAAGTTTGGAACAAATTTATCGGACACTCTTCTCATTTTCAAATCCACGATTAAAATCGAATGTACTGACCCAATGACAGAAGGTCCGATACTTTTTGAACAGCCCTCATTTAGTGGAACCCAATAGCTTAAATTGCAATGCTAAAATCTGCTCAATAACAGAATATTTTCAGTTTTGATAACACAGGATTATCTTAAAAGTACTTCTGTAACATTTTAGTTGAAAATCTTGGTAAACTGAGTTTTTATCACATCAAGACGAATATAAACTTTATAAAAGAAATTAATTACAGAACTCTTATACAGTAGAAGTTTGGTTATCTAAGACACTGGATTAATCGAGGCTAATTTGTTTTAAAATTTTGCATTGTTCAAAATTAAGCTGAAGATACCATGTTCGTTTTTGAACATTACGGCACCTCACTGTACCGTTTGCATTGTTGTATTGGCCGACTGCGAACAGTATAGAACGCGTTCTCTTATTAGTTGCAGCCGGGTAGTAAGTCACGTTTACTTACTTCACAATGAATATAAACCAGAATTGACAGACAAGGGTGTTGTCAAAGTCGTTAACCATCACCAAAAAGTAAGAAGAAAGTGTTTAAATCATTCCTAAAATGTATCAATGTGATGGTTTGAAATTCTTGGAAGCAGTAGATGACATTGAACAGCCTGTGACAAAATGTTTCTTCAGCACCGGCACGTAAAACTCATCGGCAGTAAAACTTTGCAGCAGAGATAGGTTGCAAGAGCTTATAGCAAAAATCAACCGAAGATGGTTTTGCTGGTATTAATATTTTTTACGATTTATATTCTAAGTAATACAGTGATTTATTTGATGTATTGATCAATTAATCTTGATTTTTTTACTGTTAATTAAGATTTGTTCAATCTCCATGTAATTTGAATATTTCTGTATACAAGGTATTCCCAGTCCTATTTAGCTCAGTTTCTTAGAATTTTATTTATTTTGAAAAGGGTGTCCACCCTACCCGGAATTTAACGGACCGGGAATCTCTTACAGAACGGGGAAATTCTAAAAGAATTTCACTTCCAAGAACTTATGAAGTCAAAAATAATTGGTCCTCCTTTGATTAGGATGTGATTTTCTCAAAACATCGACAATAGACGATAGACAATTGCTTTATTTTCGTATTCATTAAGAAAAGAAATGGCGTCAAATATGATAAGACATATAGTCAAATATTACTAATTCAGATAAAAGTTGCTAACTAAATTAACATGTTCAACTGACACAGTTTAGGTAGCTATTTCTTTAAAACATGATAACAGTTTTACCCAAATAACAATTACAAAATACACATATAATTTACGTAGTTACATTGGTTATATTCTTGAACTCTTCAAATATATATTGACCTTCCAACAAGCCACTTAATAAGTCTTTTCTTCAGAACCTGCGGTGTGCTGGTTTTGAAGTTCTTCGGAAGCATATTATAAACCTTCACTCCAGCATAAGACGGCTTCTTGGCAAAAAGAGCTGAGTGATGTAAGGGAAGACTGAAGTAATTGGCCCCCCTTGTGTTGTAATCATGGATGTCACCATTCCTCTCGGGACGTGGTGTGTAGGCGTGTAGAATCACTTCAGTAATGTACAGAGTTATCACTGTAGGAATTCCCAAGGTCTTGAAAGCCTCTTTGCAGCTATCTCGAAAGTCTAGATCAGCCATGATTCGTATTGCACGCTTCTGTAAAACCAACACTCGCTGGATATTCCCTGCAGATGATCCACCCCACAGTACTATACCATAACGAATGTGGGTCTCAAACAGAGTATGGTATGCGGTTCTTGTTGCAGTAGGTGTACCAATTGATTTTATCCTCTTTAGCACAAAGAGTGCTGAGCTGAGTTTTTTGCATAAGCCGTCTATGTGGCAGTTCCAAGTCAACCGGTCATCGATCACTACCCCAAGGTGTTTTGTGGTTCGTACTCTTTCAAGGTTGGGTGGAGCATGAACTTCATCATTATATTTACCAAAAGTAAGGCATTTTGTTTTTGATGCGTTGAAAATTAAATCGTTCCTAAGGCAGTATTCCTGAGCCATATTTACAGATTTTATGGTGTTCATTTCTAGTCCTGGAACTGACTTCCTGTTGCTTATTAAAACTGTGTCGTCTGTATAAGAGACAGGGTAACAGTGGTTCCCCAAGTAGTCAGGCAGGTCACCAGTGAAAAGTACAAATAACACAGGTCCCAACACTGACCCCTGTGGAACCCCTCTCCTCATAGTCATTGGCTTAGATTTTTTCAAGTTTCCCTCAACAACTTTTTTTATTTCAACGATCTGCTTTCTTTCGTGCAAATAACTTTGAAACCACCTGAGTGGTATTCCTACGACACCTAGGGAATTGATCTTGGACAGAAGCACTGCATGGTCAAGGCTATCAAAAGTCTTGCTCAGGTCCAAGAAAACACCAGCAGCCGTATTCCCATCTTGATGTTCAATAAGATGTATCAGTCGTATTGTCCATAAGATGTTCAATAAGGGCACTCGTAGTTGATCTTCCTGAGATGAAGCCATGTTGCCTTGGAGGTAGGAGGTTGTTTGTTTCAAGGTGTTGCAAGAGACGTGAAAGCACTACCTTTTCAATTATTTTCGGTATTGTGGGAACTAAGGAGATGGGCCTGAAGTTCTTTAATTCCTTTCTACTTCCTTGCTTGTATAAAGGATAGATTTTTGAAATTTTTAATTCTGTTGGGAAGACACCTCGAGTCAGCGACTTGTTGATAATATTGACGAGAGGTTGACTGATTTCACTTCTACAGAACTTCAGCACTTTAGAGCTTATTCCATCAATTCCACTAGATGTTTTTGATTTGAGTGATGCAATTATTTTAAGTACTTCTTCTATTGTTGAAGGTTGATATTCGAATAATGTTGTTGCTGCATGGAATTTTGGTTTATGGGTGGCAGGGGCCCTTATCGGGATGTTGTTGGACAGGGTCGTCTCTGCAGCATTTATGAAATGCTCATTAAAATATTCTGCAATTTTTCCCAGATCCTCAATGGTCTCATCTGCAACGTTTAACTGCCACATTACATCTGAGACATGTCTTTTTGATGCCCTTTCACTGTTGATTATATTCCAGATCGTCCTGCTTTTGTTATCTGATTGGGCAATAGCCTCTTCATTTGCTTGTTTCCTGAGGTTTTTTAACTTAAGATCATATGCCTTTTTCTTTTGAAATGCATTAACTTTATCCTCTACTTTTCCAGTTAGCAAATAATTGTTGTGGGCTATAATGAAAATAGATCTTAAGTTATCAGCCTCTGGATTGCTAACCACGCAGTTGTTGCGTTTCCTTTTCTTGTTTCGGGTTTTCTTCAGTGGACAGGCGACATCAAGTGCAGTTGTGAAAATGCCAATAAAAGTAGAGTAGGCTTCCTCTGGGTCAGGTGCTGAATAAACTTTTTTCCCAGGATTGTAAATCACGGAGTCTTTTAAGGTTCAACAGGAAAATTCTTGTCCAAAAATGTCTTGTACAGTGTTTATCTGAGTATTTTTCCCTTGTTCCACACGATATGTCTAAATCTACAGATTTGGGCCAGTATGGTTCTTAAGATTATGTTGTGTAAAACTTTTACATCAACTTTGTCTTCATCGAGGTCTGTCATACCATATCGATTGAGGTAGCAATGGTTTGCAGTTTTACTCTTGTTGGAGGCAAAGAAACTCTTGAAATGTATGAAGTGAGGCAAGTAACTCACCAACCGCAGTGCTATTCCTTTTGTTTAGCACAAGTACTATTGTCATTGATGTCCCCTAAGAATGCAGAATCCCACAGTTCATGCGAAGGGAACGTCCCCGAGTGCAATTGGCCAACTGTGTGAAGCCTCATCTAATGGTGCAGAAGGAGAACGGTATACCCCAATCACATTCAGTACCATGTTTTTTTTTTCTAACTATGATATTTTTATCCTTGCCATTTCCAACATAAGTTTCAATGCAGTGACTTGATATTTGAGACATTCCACTGTCAATGGCCAATTTGTGGGTGTTTTGTAAATAGCTGTGCCTCTCCCTTTCAGATGGGTTTTTTTCCGCAATACACAGCTACAAGTGAGTAATCAATCAAGGCGAACATCCTTTGCACTTACAGAAGAAGCTTAGCCATGCTCTGTAAGAATAACTATGTCCGCTGTTCGATTTTTAAAAAGTGATTCAATCTGCAGTCGATTTTGTTTTAAGTCTGTCAATAGTTTGGTGAAAGATTTTCAATATATCTTTTTTAGAGTTTTGTATTCAGGATCAACTCTGTCACGGGATTTCTTGCTTTGTTTGGGGGGGGTGGACGTGTGGGGGGGGGGGGGGGGGGGGGGGGGTGGGGGGGGGGGGAGTGGGGGGGGGGGGAGGGGGAAAGGGGGGGTGTGGGGGGGGGATGTGGTTGGGGGTTTGGGGTGGGGGGGATGGGGGTGGTGGTTGTGTGGGTGGCGAGGATTACCCTTAAAGGGGGGGGGGGGGGATGGCAGCCTGAATGTCAGTCTGCTCCTTATCTGCTGTGTCGGATTGATTTTTTAGTTTGTGTCAGGTGTATGGGGGGTTCTTTTTGGTGGCAGTCGGGTTTCTAGTCAGACCTTTCTGATAATAATTATGGTTTGTCCTCGGTCCAGGAGGTTGCATTTACCTTATTCCAATTTATACCTTGCCTTAGTTTGGTGGTTAGTCCCTGATATTTTATCAGTAAATTATGATTTTTTGAATAGAGAAATACACCTTGGTCATGGGAACCTTACCCCAGAAACCTGTGAGTCACCTCTTCGGTTTTGGAGGTGTATATCCATCCTCCTGGCCAAGCATGTGTCAACAGGTAAAGTATTTATTATGTGTCTAGGAAAATAGAGCCAGATGTTGACGACATAATCCATCGAATGATTTAGAATTGGTTATTCTTGATCAACTGGTGTGTTGAATGTTCAACGTCTCTTCACTATACTGTTATACCAAAACAACATAAGTTGAGATTAGGGAAGCATTATTTTTGCTGTGTTAAGTAAATACAAGTGCCTTGGCGTCAGGGGGGGTAGAGGGGGGGGGGTCGGGTTGGGGGGGGGCGCGGGGGTGGGGGGGGGGGGGGGGGGTGCGGGTGGGCTAGGGTGGTGGGGGGGGGGGGGGGGGTGGGTTGGGGTGGGCTGGCTCGTTGGTGAGGCGGGGGGGCTGATGGGGGGGGGGGGTCTGAGGGGTGCCGTGGGCCTCATGACAGAGTGGGGAGTCATGCGAGGTGTCTTCTCTGGGAGGATTCTGTGAGACAGGCTGAGGTTGCCAAATCGTTTAATGATGTGGTGAGTCACACTGGGGGGCTAGGGGGGGGGGTTCGTTTGACTCATTGGATATAATAATATATTATGATTGGGGTGGGTGCTCACAGGCTACATATAGGAGAAGGTTGCCAGTTCCAATGAGTTACTTGAGAATCATGATATATATAATGATAGGGGGGGTGGATATGGTGGTGGGTGGGTTTCCTTTATTGTCAGAGCACTGTTGTGGCCTTTTATTCCTCTGTTAAACCCTGGGGTCAGCATTTGGGAAATGAATATATTACAGCATTGAATCGCTGAGAACACAAAACTGGGTAGCCCAACCGAGTTGTTATCTTTATGGTTTCTAGGACCATTGGTTGTTTTTACTTATTAGGCTTCAAGGTTGGCTTATTACCAGCCTTGAATCATGTTTTTGCAGGTCTTGGATCACGAGGTGCACTGGGGGGAGGGGGGTGCGGGCCTTTGGGCTGGGGTGGTGGGGCTTGAAGTGTCTGAAGAATCTATCAGCAGGTGGATAACGATTTGAATGAATCAAATTTCTCTCAAAGTTGTTTTTTCTGATGTTTTATATCTGTTTGTGCATTTTCCCTTTTTATTCCGATACCTCCAATAAAGCCAGTTGTACTGTTCAGAATTGTAAGTTACAACTAAAATTAGAGTATCAGTAGTAGATTTTTTTGGTATGAACTTAACAATTATTCAGTTATTCTAAAGCGAGCCAGTTTAGAAATTTAAGAGGATTCAATATTTTAAAAAATAATTTTCTGTTATCTACTTTAGTACATTTTGCTCAAATTTTCATCCATCAAATCGATTGTATTTACATAATTCAGGGTTGGAAGGAGGATATGGCTATTTTGAAATAAAAAAAAAAATAGTTATTCCCATTAACAAACATTTCTCTTTTTCAAAGCACTTCAATTTTGTTACGAAGGTTTGTGCTTATTTGTTTCACACTGTTACCACATTCTTGAGTAAAAAAATTTAAATTCTTATCATTTGTTTCATTGATTAGTTGCATTAGAAGAGCCACATTTACTTGACTTCTAGTTAAGCATTCCAGTTTGGAGTTGTTCAATCTCTATATCTTTTGTCCTATTGTTTTCTTCATAAAAGAAAATCTCTTTTTTTCAGAGCTTCAATCTCCCTTTGTAGCCTCAAAAATGTTAGGTTCCGCTTCTCGGCTACATGTGTAATGTGTTTCAGCCGTTTTTCTTTTCAAACTGAATTTCATTAATTGTCCTCGTGAGAGTTCAATAATTATTTTTGGCTAGTTCAAACACATTTGACGATTATGGTTGGAGTATACCTCCTCCTACCACATATACTGTTATTCTGGACTAGGCTCCACTGATTTCAGAGTTGTAAATGCAACTGCAGCACTCCCAATTCCTATTTATGTTCTTTAATAGCCTCTTTGTATTCATCATCAGGCATATTGATCATTTTATAATGAAACCAATTCGAGAAGCAGAGCAGCATATTGGATTATATTGCAACCAATTTTGCAAAATACCACAAGGTAATTTACTCATTGTGATTCAGTGAACTGTGCACAAGGCAGAGGGAGAGTAGCTGAAAAATCAATGTATCAATTTATTTTAGAGGAACTGGGCTAATTGAAAGTCTTTGCCAATATTCATTTAATCAGTTGAGTTTGCTGATGATAAAGATATACAAAGTTTGTGTACTACTATCATAATATACAGTATATTATACTTAATAATTATCATGACTTAATTGGAAGTCAAGCATCATATTATATAGCAATGCAAAGATCTTATCTTGGGCCAAGTAAGTTGTTTAGTTTCATTGTTGATAGCCAGCTGGGTGGATAAAAGCCCTAGTTTGTGTAAAGCTGTCCTGCAGCTGCCAATGGTTGGGCCAGGTTTGGATAGTGGTGGGAGTGACAGTTCTCAAACAGGAAAAGACTACTGCAGTCAATCTCAGTTTATCATACATTACTGCCTTCTGCATTTCAGAAAAATAATTTGAGGCAGTCTTTCATAGCAACAACCTGGTTGTTCTTTTAATTTCCTAACAAAATAGTCCACTCATTTGTTGTGGTTTATTTTGTTTTCAGTGCTTTTTTTGCTATTAGTTACCAGTTTTTTGCTCTGCATAGAAAAGAACATGTGCCTAAAACACACTGAAAATTAATTATTTATTTTTTATATTATTTAGACTATCAATGCCTAGTTAATGAATGAATAGTTTATATTTTCTGTCTATTCTAAGTTCTTATCACAAGTTTTTTTCCATTGTTTTGAATATAAATTACCTGCAAGAAAGGTGTTTTTAAGCGAAAAAACTGCACTGTGTTTTAAACTGTCACTGTCACTTACATCGTATTTTACGCTACGTTCTCCGTGAAATTGTGAATGAAGATCGACATATGTTCGCAAGCCTCATCTGACGCCGTCTGCCTCCGCTAGTGTAATGGAATTTATCTTGGGGAGTTCTACCCCTGTGTCGCGGCATGCCCCCAAATACGTAACTATCCAATGGACAATTAATGTCAGTCGACCGACCGATCTCTCGGGCCTCGACCACTATACAAGCGGTAGCTGTAAACAGCAAAGCGGTAGTAACAGTGATACAATCGGTGTTTTTGTGTCTTAGTTTTATTCAGTCTCAAAAATGCGCCTACGAAAGAAGTTGACCAACTCATTCTTGAGTGAAATAGACATTTGTTAGATAGCTTGCACAAGGCTAAAATGAACAAGTTCACCCTAAAAACAGACTTAGAGTTCTGTTCGGTGAATATTATCTGTTTTACTGTGTGGTAAGAGATGCAACCAGGTTTTTTAGTACACCAGAATATCAGTTGAATTTTACCATACCTGATAAGACAACTTATGGAGAATACAATAGTGGGTTTGCGAAAAGTCCTCCCGAGAAGGGGACGTTTGGGTCTTCATGATGCACAGCAGTGACAGAAGGGCTGAGTGGGAGAAGAAAAAGTTAATGTCGAATAGGCGACGGATCAGCGGCATTGTGTATTACCGCCGTGCTGCTCACGTCTTTACACTGGCAAAAGTTGTGCAAGTTTTGTGTCCAACAGTGGTAATCGCTTCTCTAAACGGGCGCAAGAGCTCTCGCCACCGCTGCCGTAATGACGAGCATCGTCGGACTGTAAGTTGTTTGTAAGAACTGAGGAGCAGTTTCGGCCATTAAAATTTAAATTATAAACATTGCAGAGACGTCACTGCCGTGTGTGAACAAACTTCGTATTGACTCCCGCAGCAAGTACTTGCGACAGTTCTCGTTAGTAACATTGCCTATCTCGTTCACATTGTGCAACTATTGTTGCAGAAGTTCACTCGCAACTCAATTGCCAGTCTAAGCTCAGCTTAATATTGTCGCCAGCCTGCAGATGGTCGAGTCTACCACGCACGTCAGTGTTCGTTGTCACAGAGGCATTGGCTGGACGACTGCTGGTAGATTCCATCAGTTCCCCGATTCATCAGAACGACTTCACACGTGACGATCAGTCGGATAGTATTCGAACTGTTCACATAAAATAGTCCAACGATATGAAGTGCCTTACACCATGTTGATTCCGTAGTTCAAGGCTATAATCTTAAAGTTGTGACTTCAACTACATTTATTTACTATTGGTAGTTATGTTGGGATGGGGTCTATTCCCTAATTCTTTTATTGTCTTAAAGGTCAAACAACAAAATATTTACGAGCCTTTAATTGGATGTAACATTAATTGTGGCTCTGTTTCTGGGGGGCAACTGTGGACGGTTCTGTTTCCTATCTAGCAACTGCTGTGTACTTATCTCAATAGATCGCGAATTAAATACACTTCGGTAATTTCAGTACCAAATAAATTTGTGATGGATTCTTCATATATTAGCCGGCAGTGGGATAAAATTCAGAAGGCAACGATAACTTTGGCGGGTCTGTAAACAGGGCAGCCACAAAGATAATAATCTGGGAGAACGCCGAATATGTATGCATTTCGGGCTCCGGAAAATTTGCGTGAATTTTTATGATATCCTTGGAACTTTTTAACTAGGGAATCCGGGATCGATTCCAATACCCATACCGCGCTCTTGTCACTTAGCCGATTCCAATAGCTAGATTCGCGGCTCTTGTCACTCGAATCCAATACTAGATACCGCGGCTCTTTTCATTCCGATACCGCGTTTCTTTGTCACTCTCGATCCAATACTAAAAAGAATTTTTCCGCGGCTCTTGTCACTCGATTCCCAATACAAGAATCCGCGGCTCTTGTCACATCGAATCCATACTAGATACCGCGGCTCTTTTCATTCGATACCAACCTCGTTTCTTGTCACTCGATTCAATACCTAGATTCCCGCGGCTCTTTGTTCACTCGACTTCCAATACTAGATCCGCGGCTCTTGTCACTCGAATCCAATACCGATACCGCGGCTCTTTTCATTCGATACCAAGCTGTTTCTTGTCACCTAATTTCGATTCCAATACTAGATTCCGCGGCTCTTTGTCACTCGAATCCAATACCGTAACCGCGGCTCTTGTCACTTCGATTCCAATACTAGATTCCGCGGCTCTTTGTCCCGAATCCAATACTAGATACCGCTGCTCTTTTCATTCGATACCGCGTTTCTTGTCACCACGATTCCAATACTAGATTCCGCGGCTCTTGTCACTCGATTTCCAAATACTAGATGTCGCTGCTCTTTCATTTATCCGATAACCGCGTTTCTTGTCACTCTCGATTCCAATTACTAGATTCCGCCGGCCTCTTTGTCACTTCAAACCAATACCCGATACCGCGGCTCTGTCACACTCGATTCAATACTAGATCCGCGCTCCTTGTCACTCGAATCCAATACAGTAGATACCGCTCTCTTTTCCATTCGATACCGCGTTTCTTGATCACCTCCGATTCCCAATACTAGATTCCAGCGCTCTTGTCACTCGAATCCAATACTAAGATACCGAGGCTCTTTTCATTCGAAACCCGCGTTTCCTTGTCACTTCGATCCAATACTAGATTTCCGCGGCTCTTGTCACTCGATTCAATACTAGATTCCGCGGGCTCTTTTCATTCGATACCGCGTTCTTGTACATCTTCGATTCCAATACTAGATCCGCCGGCCTTCTTGTCACTCGAATCCAATACCGAGACCGAGCGGCTCTTGTCACACGATTTCCAATACGTGATATATCCGCGGCTCTTGTCACTCGATTCAACAGTGATGATGTGAAAGCATAATCTAAGATTTAAATAGGAAAGGATATCGGACAATGACTTGTGGTTTTTAAAATCCATTCATTTTCCCTGGTTTATTTTTTTTTTGTTGTACGAACCGATCTGTCAACGACTAAATCGTTGCTTGTACGAAAGTTCCATACACCGCAGACCTCTGACCCCCCATGCCTGGACTAGCAAGACTGCCCACGTAGCGCTCGTTGTCATTGTTTGTTTCTGTTTATTTTCCAGATAGGATATCGTATATTTTCTGAATACCACATAAAGGAAAGTTATATGTATATACGAAGTTATGTCGACACATTAGAAATACACAGAGATAAAATACTAAGGAGCTTAAAGTAATGGTATTGATGAATTATCATCGAATTCTTACTTATCACTAGCGACGATTATTTTGTTCATTACCGTGCAGCTTCGTGAATTTCCTGCAAATACTGCTGGACGATAAAACCTTCACCTTTTCACTCGGCGTAAGGGTTAAATAGAGTATTACAGTTATTTATTTGGTTTGAAAATAGACAAGAGAATCGGAATTTTCCGACTTGTGAAAACCGGAATTTTGATAGAGAGGTTTTGGAGTGGCCACCCTGTTTGAAGTTTAGTGTTTAAAATGTTAATTGTCGAGATAGGTAATAAGTAGGATGTAGTGCATCCCAGCAATTGATTACATGTAGGTCTATACACATGAAACTTGTGCCGATATATTGGGCGCACTAACCCTTAATAACGCATTCAGCGGATTGTGCCTTAATATGGTTAAAATAAAAAAACTCCCCACGTATTAATAATGTTTCAAAAAATTACAAAACTTACTTTATTTTTAAAATTTAAAATGGAGCCCCATAAAGTCCACGCGATGAAAATGCATTAGATTTTAATGATGAGTTTACTCTCCATCAGTCCCTGATCGTAAGTGACATCCCTTTTGGTTGATTTGCAAAGGTTTTTGAAACTGTCATAAAATATATATCCTCTTGTGCAATGGTACTGTTCGATTATAGTTTGGCCAAAGTATGCAGAATACTAATAAAGCAGTATAGCTGGACAAAATTTTCCACTCGTATAAAAAAACATACTCTTGCGGAAAAAAAAAAAAAAAAAAGGAAAAAAAAAAAAAAAAAAAAAACAACTTAACTAGTATAGCGGTTACCGATCAACTTTGCGCAAAAGAAACAAATATCGAGTTACCTGGTTGCATGCAAATTTTATTTTAAAAATGCAAATAAATCTAGAGCTGCAGAAATTTTTGCTTCAGATAAAGAAGTACGAAATCACTTAGTGTAAAAACAAGGTGTTTGAAAAGTCTGGTACGGCTTAATATTTTTTACAAACCATAGCAGAATAACAGCTATAAACTTTGCACAGTGTCATATGGCTATGAAACTATTTTCCTTGCTAATACCATAACATGCCAACCCATGGGGGACGGCCTCACAGAGGAAAACCACGAAAATCTTAAATTAAAGCATGGTCGAGTGATACCTCATTTTAAAGAGCTCACTTAGTAGATTTAATGCCGCAAACCCGCATCTTCAAAAGGTTTATCCAATTCAGAAATGGCGGTTTGTTTGTGACACCATATGTGAAAGTTACCTACATTTAAGCCCTGGCCAATTCTGACTGGATCGACGTATTGCTGATGCGGTAGCGGCCGTTTCACTCTCACTCAAAGGAAAATAGTTTACATAGCCATATGACACTGTGCAAAGTTTATAGATGTTATCTGCTATGGTTTGTAAAATATTAAGCCGTACCCAGACTTTTCAAACACCTTGTATATAAGATGTATGTAATATACAGATTTGAATTTGAATCGGTTAATGGTTTTTTGTCAGGTTATAATGCTTCTAACTGATTGGAAAAACTGAGTTCTTGGCATTTGGTTAAATAAAAAATTTGAATAAACCCATGTCGACTTTATTCCTAAATTTACGTCGAATTTGTAGTTGAAACAAAAAAATACAACCAAATATCTAGTGGTGTACCGTAGGTACACCAATTAATGGAAATAAATTTTTTTGTCACGTAACATCGTGGCAATTCTCCGTCCTGGAGAAATCCTAGAAATTGGCAAGAGTTCGAACTTAGTCCCAATTTTGTGGCTAAACCGTGAGAGATGCAACAATCAAGTACGTAGGTTTATTTTTTGTAGCCTGCCTCATTAAAATTAAAAACCACTTCGTTATTGTTGACGAACAACGCAACTAAGAGCGCATGCTTCGTGTTGCTGAGGTTTGTTCTTTTAGCGAAACGAGCCCCTGTTTACAATGAGTGTTTCCGGCGCTACCGCGTCCGCCGCGCCGTGCCGGATATGTTCATTGAGGGCCACCTTACACTCTTTCCGCCGCTCCGTGCTGTGCATGGTTCGATCTGTGAGCACAGCGCCCCCCTCCCCCCCCTCACCACTGTAGCGCACAGATCGTAATTTTGTAATAAAATATCCATTTTTAACAAGCATTCAGTCATGTGTATGCTTTTTACAATACAAATCGTTTTACAATAAAATGTAGGATTCAGGCCTTTACAGGGTTCGCCAATTTGATTTTAATACTTCACAACATCATGCTTCCAGGATGAATTAGAACGCTAATACTTAATTCAAAATTAATCGGCCAAGTAAAAAAACCGAATAAATAAAAAATCTGCCTCTGTTTCGGCTACGAATCTGAGGATCACGTCTGTTGTGTAAGATTCTACAGACATTAGTCGGGGTGGATATATGACTTTCTAGGAGTACCGGTTGCCTCCGTAAGTCGTATAACTCGTCCCAAAATATTACCAGTTCAGGGGAGGATTTGTAACATTTTCAGGAGTGTCAGTTTTATCTGTATGCAATTTGATATGCTATTTTGCATAATGAAGCAACTCTCCTCCCATGACCAGTTCTGGGGTGGTTTTGTAACATTTTCAGGAGTGCCAATTTCATCTGTATGCGATTTGATATTCTTTTTTTGCATAAGGAAGCAACTCTCCTACCAAAACATGGCTAGTTCTGGGGAGGATTTGTAACATTTTCAGGACTGTTAGTTTTATCTGTATGCAATTTGATATGCTATATTGCATAATGAGGCAACTCTCCTCCCATTACACGACCAGTTCTGGGGTGGTTTTGTAACATTTTCAGGAGTGTTAGTTTTATCTGTATGCAATTTGATATGCTATGTTGCATAATGAAGCACCTCTCCTCCCATGACCAGTTCTGGGGTGGTTTTGTAACATTCTCATGGGTGCCAATTCCATCTATATGCGATTTGATATTCTGTTTTTGCATAAGGAAGCAACTCTCCTACCAAAACATGGTTAGTTCAGGGGAGGATTTGTAACTTTTTCAGGAGTGTTAGTTTTATCTGTATGCAATTTGATATGCTATGTTGCATAATGAGGCAACTCTCCTCCCATTACACGACCAGTTCTGGGGTGGATTTGTAACATTTTCAGGAGTGCCAATTTCATCTGTATACGAATTTAGATGCTAGTTTGCATAAGGAAGCAACACTCCTCCCAAAACATGACTGGTTCTAGGGAAGATTTGTACATTTTAGGAATACCAGTGGCTCTTTACTGGTATGCATTGTATGCACGAGGGAGGGGGCTCGCTACCCTTTGTATTGTGGCGAAGGAATGGTCAACATTCCGGGGGGTTAAAGCCATTCTCGAACTCTTACCATTCTCCAGAAAATTAAAACGGTTTAACTTTTTAAACAAACCAGCCTTAATATTAATTTCTCTATTTACAACAAATAATATTAGTTATACAAACAACGTGGAACACATATAATTTATGTTCTGTCCGGAATATGACAATTGAAAAAATAGTGTTTTTCACTAATTTGATTTTCTTAGTGTTTTGGTACTAATAGATATGTTTTAGGGAAGTAACTTTGTTTGCTCAATGGCTTATAAACATTTTTCTGTTGTGTTGAAAGTCTTCTTGAGGCAAGTTTTTCAGATAAATTATCTGAGTTAATTTTGTCACTTATCACGGGGATGATGTCAACATTCTTTCTAGTAAGATGTTCTACTTTGTGAGAGAAGTTAACTTGCTTGTCTCCTTCTTTAG
Source organism: Homalodisca vitripennis (assembly GCF_021130785.1). Taxonomy (NCBI): domain Eukaryota; kingdom Metazoa; phylum Arthropoda; class Insecta; order Hemiptera; family Cicadellidae; genus Homalodisca; species Homalodisca vitripennis. The sequence continues at coordinate 18,179,157 of NC_060215.1, read as the reverse complement.
AAATAAATGTTTGCTGTGTTAGATGTCTATGTTTTGTTAAATCAATAACTGATTCTTTATTTAAGTTTGCATTTACTTGGCATTTCATTGCCATCTTATCAGTTTCTAATGTATGACATATTGAGCTGCCATGTATCTCTGTAACACTAGAAAATGTTGATTTTTGTTTATATTGTTCATTTATACTTTTTTTATTGACATATGATGCTATTTGAACACCTGAGTCGTTATTTTTCAGTAAAGAAGTAGACATCTTTATTTTATCAGTTGGTTGTATAAGTACGTTATCACTGTCTGAATTTATGTAGCTCACAACACTCTCTGTTGGTTTTGGTTGTGCAGTGCTTTCATTTTTTAGTGACAAGTTTAAAGAAATACTTTCATTATTAACTTGTGGGTCAAAATTTGATAATGAGTTTAGTAATAATCTAAACTGTGTCCTAAACCAACGGTATTAATTTTCTGACACCGAGATCCTTAGGATAACAGTGCTCATGTAGACATTTTACTAAGTGTAAATCTAACCTACATTGGGTAAATAACAATATCTCGGCAAATCGTTAGAAAATTACTTCAATTACTACTTTTCATGGTTTTCACAAGTAAATCCTAAACAACCTAAAATAATATTAAATTATAGATAAACGTAGTTTTTACTATTTTACGAGATTAAATCTTAATATCTTCCATACGGAGCTTTATGAGGTATAAAATGATAATCTATCTTTATCTTATTGGAATAAATGAATCGAGTTTTTGAGCGCTGTAACTCTATTATTTGAGTTCATATCAAATAAAATTAAGGAACAAACAACATATCTTTTTGAAATTGGCCAAGAAGAAGTATGTTTAATCAACATTTGTTATCATGTCAAAAGTCTGTTATCATGTCAACTAGAAATTAGGATTTCGGACATTTGCCATTGCTATATGTTACAATAAGTAAAGTCTAGCACTACGTTTCGAGGATCGAAATCTAACTACTTCTTCAGGTGTCCCAAATACCTAATACATAAACATGCACAAAAGAGTTTAAAACAAAAAATATTTGACTCCAGAAAACAAAAAATATTTGACTCCAGAAAACAAAAAATATTTGACTCCAGAAGAAGAGGGTCCGTATCGAAACTTAGTGTGTTATACTTTTTGTAACATATAACGTTGGCAAATTCCCGGAATCATATTATCTTTCCAAATCATCAATCACCAATAGCACACTTTATACAAAGAAATGATTAGACTGATGGTAAGTAATAAACTTTATTTAAATATATATTCCGCTAAAGATCCTAAACGTTGTGAAACATAACGTAGCTATGGTAGGAACGGGTTGATTCGATGTGAATGTTGAGTTTAGATCAGTTCAACTTCCTCTTACGTTCAGGATCTGGAATCTGACGTTGTCACAGACTTGACTACTGGAATCTGGAGTCATGTTCGTCTGAAGATATCCATAAAACATCGGCGACGAAGAAGTCAAAACGAACTCTTTTCATCGCTTCGACATCAGCGTCTGTGACACCGTCTGATTCCAAACTTTGCTAAGAAGGAGCTGAACTGTAGCTAAACCCGTCATTCACATAATTAAAAATCTTTAAAATGGAAAACAACTTGAAATTATACTTTCATTTTAACGACTATATCCATCCAGCACTTGGCCACATTCGTTCTAATAGCAAGGGCTGTTTATCCCAGGCATCTGATCTTTAAAATACTGTTACTGTACTTTCGTAACAACGTACGTGTGTTAATATATCACGTGTTCGAATCTCTTATGGGCGTATTGAGTTTATTTACAAACGCATTTAATCTGCTATCTCTTTACCTTCATGGTTATCCAAAAGACCATTGCAAAAATATTCGCTAACGCTCAGCCAAACGTCAAAGGAGTGACATGCACCATCATCGAACTCAAAGTTCCTCATATAGAAATGAATCTTCATGCAAAATATGAAGTCTATACGTCTGTCGGTCTTCGAGACGAGAAATTTTCCACCCCCACGAGTAATAGGCTTCGCTAAAGCTCAGCCAATTCACAATAAAGTCGAACAAATGTTTTAAATATACTTCTACTCAATCCAGTGTGAACAAGGTGGTTGAACACTCCAAAGCAAAATCTTTGTATTTTAACAAGACCTAGTGATGTATTTTAACAAGACCTAGTGATGTATTTTAACAAGATTTTAACAAGAATATGCTTATTCTTTTTGAAAATCTGTATAAACTGAGTAACTTGTAAAACGAAAGAGTTTGGGTTTTATCTTCTGATATGAGACGTAAAATAAAACGCCTCTGGCCATCAGAAGAGGCAGTCCCGCTCTGATGGAAAACATTATAAAAGACGGTGCCTATCACGTTATTCTAGAGGGTCTGATTATAAATTCCTGAGAGAGCGATCACATATTAGAATGTATAGAAACCCACAAAAACGTTAGTGTGATTTGGTGTGGGCTAACAAAAAACGCAATGAAAGAAATATGTAGACGAAGAAAAATACTTTATCAGAAAAAGCTTTAATTTAAACATTACCATATGTTATTTTGGAATGTAAGAACCCGCTTCAGGTCCTCTCCGTTCAGCACTGGTGACCTTTCTTTCCATTTACTTGATGATAATATTCAACAGTTACAAATCCTATAATAATCATATAAGACCAATACGTAAGCAGAGCTTCATGATATTCATAGACTTTCGTAACACTTCCAGGACAGAGATATCAATACCAACGCCTTGTTATCGTTATAGACCCTGTGAGTAAATCACCCAATGCGGGTGCAAATAGAGTAATTACAACTCAGACCGTCGCCTCTCTTATCATGTGAATGGTGCCACCTATGCTTTACGTCAGCTATCCTCGTCCTCCATAACTATTGGACATCTCCATTCTCATTTCACAGTCAAATCGGCACTGTCCGTAATCACTAGCAAACCACACGTAGTTTTAATTTTTTGATCTACCTACCACAAGGTTTGGATCTTCTACTGAATACCTATAAAAATCGATAAAAACGTAAAAATCGTCTAAATGTGTATTAATTATATCTTTATAATGAAGCATGTGATATAATTCTACGATAAAAAATAAGGGTGCCAAGGTGTTTGAGATTCAATATATTTTTATGGGATTACATTCAAGATGGTCGCTCGAACATCCGGTTCTTAATCATTAGACAATTAGAAATCCTTGAGCTCTGAGGAAATTATATAGACGTATAACACTCTCGGTAAAGAAAACAAATCCCCAAAAAGAAAGCAAATCGGGACCTACAATTCAGTAAACAAGCCAGGGCATTTAGACAGTTAGAAAGGGGGTTTTTTTAGTGAGTAAGAATCTCACACTACCACCTACTACGGGCTAGGTGGTGCCTATGTAAGGTTTTTCCCCCATCTCGAAAGAAAGAAAAAAAGGGCATTTAGACAGTTAGGGGTCCTTCTACTCTGAGGAAATTAATTAGGTGCCTGACACTCCTAGTAAAATTGAGTCACCTAGAAAAGGACAGCTAGCCGGAGGGAAAATAGACTGAGGAAGATGAGATACCGTAACCAAGCATTAGGCAGTAAAGGGCAGTTCTGTTCTGAGGAAATTTATTAGGTGACTGAGACTCCTAGTATAAAGATGAGACTGGCCCGGATAGGAAAGCCAAGCCGGGGGGAAATTGAGGAAGTTTGGCTATCGTAACAAAGCATTAGGCAGTCAAGGTCATTCTGTTCTTAGGAAATTATGTAGGTGACTGAGACTCCTAGAAAAGATGAGACTGGCCCGGATAGGAAAGCCAAGCCGGTGGGGAAATGAGAAGGTGGGTTATCGTAACCAAGTATTACACTAGGGGTCTCTAAACGTTTTCGTTCGAGAGCAAAAGTAAAATATTTTAATTTAGAAGGCAATTGGCCCAAATACTTTCTCTTGTACTTTATTGAGTAACAGTAATATAAGCTATATATTACACATATCAAGAATTTAAAGTTCTCCATTCTATTCTATTTGGATTTCACAAAACACGTTATTTTCTTGAATTTTTGTTTACAGATACATGTCGATCTGAACTGAACACCTGCCTGTGAAGGAAAGTATTCACGAGCTTCCGCCCTATGCCTCCCAGTCAGGTAGTAACCTCTGTCTGTAGTTTTGCATGAGTGTACATTCCGGCCGTTAGTTAAAGCACATTTAGACATAGCACACAACGTTGTTACCAAAATATAGATGCTTGGCAGAGTGAACAGTTACAATTTTTTAATGCTTCCACGACTTCCAGTATAAGGACAATATTTGGCAAGTAACTTACTTAGTATTTAAGTTTCTGGAGGCGATAGAATCACCAACTGAAATTGATTCCTTTCTTTATTTCTCGTAGCCGAGGACAGTACGATAAGAAATAAATATCAATTTTACACCAGAAGTGTTTCTTCAGAACCTCCTACACCCAAAAATAAAATAGTGCCGATCCACCCCCCCCCCCCCCCACCAATCTCATACTGGATGGGAACAATTCCAACACAAAATTCTTTGTTTGGAGTTTATGTTTGAAGGATTGTGAAGGAAACAGGACTTTTCCGGACATTTGCCATCGTTCAGTGAAACAACAAAATCAGTAACACTACGTTTCGAGATCTGAGATCTGATACCTTCTTCAGGTAAATAACTAACGTAACACATAATTACAAACTAGGCTAAAATAAACAAATCATACCAGAGCGTTGAACAAAACTAAACACAATACCTACTAATTTTGTATTAAGTGAATGTTTTAGAGTTAGTGAAGTTGACACACAACATGGTGGTTGTGATTCCTGACTTAGGCGTGTCACAACGCTCTGGTATGATTTGTTTATTTTAGCCTAGTTTGTAATTATGTGTTAGGTTAGTTATTTACCTGAAGATCAGATTAGGTCAGATTGCAGATCTCGAAACGTAGTGTTACCGATTTTTTGTTTCACTGAACAATGGCAAATGTCCGGAAAAATTCCAACATATCGGATGGAAACTATTTATCCCAAATATGTTTCTTTCCTTTCGTCAGCTACAACGACACTCATCGTTATCCAATCACTTATACTTTCCTCTTACTATTATACATCGCTTAAGGTTGAGGTGTTTCATGGATTGCCAGAGTACTACCAGTGTATAGCCACCCCTCACCCGACTTGTCCTTCAGGAAAGGCCAGCCTGAAGAGATTTCAGTTCGGCCGGAGAGTAAGAACGCTGAGCCAAGAAGAGCGACACACATCCCGGAAGCAATTAGTGCCCCCTCTGCGCTACTCGCGAGGCTCTCGATGAAAATGCAGTCCAATAATTTAGCTTAGTCCGCACTTTGACAGCAGCCTCGGTAAGTTCAACTTTGACACTAGCAAATCTGTAGCCTTTGTGCGGAACATCTCTTACAGATAAGTAAATTTACAATAACTTTACTGCTTCCTCTGTAGAATATTGGGCGTAATAAAAATATTTATTGAACATAACTTTTGTCGGATGCTCGAGTACAATATTTTGCAAGCGAGTAACCACTAATTCTGTAATCCTTCTGCTGGGTCCTCTTTACTGCACAAATACCTCTGAAGACCTAATATACATAAGTACAGTAATACATGTTTATTGCATATTGCCTGTGAGACCCAAAATTCCAAATTTATTTATTTCCAACATGTTATTGGAACCTTCTAATACCATCAAATATAATTATGGTATTGAATGAATGTTGAGTTATGGATAGATGTATTTGTGTTTGTCAAAAAATGTATTGTATAAATAGAATACTGTGATGTATTTTCTATTGTATGACACTATCTCTTTTATGCTACTGTTTTGAATTGTGAAACAAATTAGTAAATTTATTATTTTTATTGAATACAGTTATTTTTTCACGTAGTCTACATAATGTGCGTTTTTACAGGTCTAATTCAGAGAGTAATGTAATATTACATCCGTAAACCCAGAATACAATATACATAACTTGTACAACCGTAAAATGTATGTATTGCATGTAATCAACTTATTCAACTAAACGCTGTATTTTTACAATTAAAATGTTTATGTATTAAAATTCAGTACTTGTGCAGTGTTGTACATAACAGAGTCACTGTGCGTAAGCTGATCGATCGTAGCTACTGATAACGTTTTAAGTCGCACTCCACGAAATGCAGCATCACTTCAAGAACACTGTTGAATAAGATCGCGCGAGTGCTCTGGCTATTTATTTATATTGCAATGTAAATATAAGTAAGTATTTATTCTGTAGGCACGTGACTCAGTAGATAGGTCACGTAAAAATACGTCGTCAGCTTTGCTCAGAAATGAGTTGTCTTCGTATTGAGCAAAAATATACGCTTTGCGATTCCTCGAATCTCTTCTAGAAATATAGGCTTTCTGATAGTATAAAAGTGGTAACTGAATGCTTTGGTCAAGGAGAGTTACCCACCCATTTCAAAGGGTTGAAGCATAGGGTGTGTTCAAATTGTAATGTAATACGTTGATGTAATTATTAACAATTACAGACCTCTCGTAATACCATGACTTTACAAAATTATTTACCATGAACTTATTTACTCACAAAAACGGGTTTCTTAAATTTTCACATTAATTCTGAAAATACAGATTTCATAATAACAATAAAGTTGATAACCGAAACAGTTTTTCATTCCTATGTAAATAACTTTAAAAAACTTGTTACATTATATATTTTTAATAGTGACATAAAATAAGGATTTATGACTTCTAAAGTATTTACATACACCTTTTGGTAGTATAATCTCGGGCCAGTGACGCATCTGAGGCGTAGGATGGCACATATAAATATTACAAGTAAAATAGACCGATACGAAGGAATATCGAAAATGGTTGTGGACAGACCGACAGACAGACAGGGGCGGACCGCCATTTTGTATTTGTTCCCAAATCAACCGAGTTCTTCCTTAGACCAGGAACGATATACATACCAAGTTGCAAGTTTCTTGGACCTTTCTGTCAAGAGATATTGCACAGACGAACAGACGATTATAAAATTGTATAATTCTACTTCTACAACCACTATCTTGTGGGGGAGGGGAGTCCTTGATTTCCGGACCTTCCCCCCAAAAAATGTAAAATTATTCTTATTCCATTGTAATGTCGTAACTTCTCATTGTGAATTAATAATTTAAATTTAACTAATAAAATAAACTTTGAGTCTTAGTTGAATTAGATACAAATAAAAATCGTACGGCAATAAACGATTATCTTTAAAAAGAAAAAAATACCTTTCTTGCCTGAACTCTAGAGGCAGGTTCGTATGGTGCAATAGTTAATATTCTGTTATGATGAAAATATTGTTTTTTTTACTGACGCAGGCTGTTATTTATAATATTACTTTATATTCGTAGAGCAGATATGTTATTAATTACATGTATTATTGGCACTACCTGTTGTCAATCTTGTACTATTGGAAACAAATGAAAAAGCAGTTATAATAAAAACGACCAGATGAAATTTTCTTCTATTTGCTACGCCTTCCGAGTCAGACATGCAACAGGCAACACGCTTCTGCTTAATATTTACCAGAGTTATGCTCTTCATTTTCAGCTTGGATCCTCACTGCGGCATCCATGTTGAAACCTACTTCAGCTACTGTACAGATTTAGATGTAGTGGCAAAAGAACACAAAAAGTTTTTACTGCTTTTTATAATCGAGACATTTAACCTCGTAGTAAGGCATTAAAACTGTTTCCAGCAATGCTTTTATACAGAGTGTGTAAAATGTCTGGAAACACATTAATATGTTTAAAACCGTTAAAGATACAATCTACAAAGTTGCACAGTGTTGTACAGCTATCCTAACGGTGTTTTATGCAATGACAATTCCATGCCTACACCATTTTGTTCACGGGCCAGTGGCACATAAAGTAGGAGGATGACAATCCCTAAATACCACAAGTAACATAAACGAATACAAAAGAGTATCGAAATGGTTTTGGACAGACTTACAGACAGAGGGTTGTGCTGCCCTTTTGTCTTTGTTCCCAAATCAACCAAGTTCTTCCATGGTTGGGAGTAATCTACATACCAAGTTTCAAGTTTCTTGGACCTTTCTGTCAAGAGTCATTAATACTTAATAATTAATTCTTTGAAAGGGGTCCATTCTTCTTCTACAACCACTAGCTGGAGGAGGATTCTTGATGTCCGTACCCTCCTACCACCCTCAATATTATGTTATCAATCTTTACATCATACTATCCTGAAATCTCATTCTATTATTGAAAATTAACCACTAGGCCCAGTACAAGCTGCCTCTCCCGGCTCTGCCAGTATGATGATGCTGCTCTGAGCAACTATGATTATTGAAATTCTTAGACCATGCTATCAGTGTTATTAGTGATTTATTTATCAAGCGAAAACCTCTCTTGAGTATAAATGAAAGGCTTTACGTTTATGTTCGTAGAAAATGCGAGCAGGATTTACACTGTAACTCAGAAATATGGCATTCAAAATAGGAGGGAAATTCAAATTTAATCTTAATTTATTTTAATAATTACAATATGAACAATTCCCGTGTAATGAAATATGAGTATATGTGTTACAACTACTACTGTTCCATTCGCCATTTATTTATGTTTTAATACATAGCTATTGCTACATTAGATAATCGATACTATATAATTGTTAGGCATTATACCCGTTTTCTCATTGTATTTATTTGTTTCCCGGAAGAAGCTGCGGAAGATTAGTGAATACTGGAATAAATGTAAAAGCTCAGATCAGTAGTATTAGATCAGTTTTTGTGTGTCAGGATAAACAAACCCGCGTTGAACCTCAAATGGTTAATACTTTTCACACTACATATGTTAAGCACCTAGCAGGATAGTGTTTGGCGTACTACATACATTCCGTCTGAGTCGGAAAAAGGTAGGTTCCGTAGGTGGCCGTCATCTTACAATGTAAAACTGAAGAGGCACAACATTGTGTATTAGTTGCACACTTATGGTACAACACTTATGATATGACGCTCAATGTTGACGTGTTGATATATTCGAAACACTTGCAAAAAGTAAGCACGCGATGACACAAACATCGTTATAAGCATATATATATATATATATATATATATATATATATATATATATATGTAATATGTATTGTTTGTAAGATTAAGGACTTCGTTCAGCTACAATTTGTCCAATCGAAAACATACGCGTATGAACCTTCAAATTAAAAAAAAGAATTTAAATAGTACTAAGAATAAAATTTCTCCAGAATGTGAAATTTTCAAAAGAAAAACACGTATTTCAAAGAATATGAAATGGTTTTACTATCTAAGATTTCGGAGTAACGGAGAGGATCCCAGATTTTGCTTTCGAGACAGAAGTCGTATACCTCCAAGTGCGGTTCGATACCCAAGCAACCCGTTCACCCACGTAGTAACGTTTGGGAAAGGATACCAAATCAAAAGAAATATTACAACTTACACTATAACAAAGAATTTCTCATTATAATTGCATATAATACAAAGGACGATACCACTCCATTTCATCATTAATTTAGTGGATTCTGGATAGCTACTGCGTTATAAACACTGCGTTCCTCCTCTGTTCTTCTGTAAACTGAAGTTAGACTCTCCTGGTGATTCAGCGCCTCCACCTCGTGTTCCTCCTCTGTTCTTCTGTAAACTGAAGTTAGACTCGCCTGGTGATTCAGCGCCTCCACCTCGTGTTCCTCCTATGTTCTTCTGTAAACTGAAGTTAGACTCTCCTGGTGATTCAGCGCCTCCACCTCGTGTTCCTCCTCTGTTCTTCTGTAAACTGAAGTTAGACTCGCCTGGTGATTCAGCGCCTCCACCTCGTGTTCCTCCTCTGTTCTTCTGTAAACTGAAGTTAGACTCGCCTGGTGATTCAGCGCCTCCACCTCGTGTTCCTCCTCTGTTCTTCTGTAAACTGAAGTTAGACTCGCCTGGTGATTCAGCGCCTCCACCTCGTGTTCCTCCTCTGTTCTTCTGTAAACTGAAGTTAGACTCGCGTGGTGATTCAGCGCCTCCACCTCGTGTTCCTCCTCTGTTCTTCTGTAAACTGAAGTTAGACTCGCCTGGTGATTCAGCGCCTCCACCTCGTGTTCCTCCTCTGTTCTTCTGTAAACTGAAGTTAGATTCGCCTGGTGATTCGGTGCCTCCACCTCGTTTCCTTCCGCCCGCGTATCATTATGATAACTTGGGCAGTTGTGGTTCGGATACTTACATCTTATTATTTGATTATATCCAATTTCTTTTCGTTATAGACATGCTTGCAAATATCATCCAAACCTGTATAAATAAAGTTAGACTACTTCTTGCATGTATTGAGCTTAGTAATTTAATTTTGCTACAAATCGTTTCGGACGTATTGCTGGAGCCGACTGTCACTGATTATAACAAATAAATATATCGGTTAGTTTCGCTACGTAGTGGATAAGGACATATCTTCATGCACTTGATTAGTTACTAATACAAATACTCATAATAGTTAAAGAATCTGATCTTTATCACTGGAAGGGGAGCTTCTGAGAAATAGAAGTTTACACATATCTAGAAGGTTTGATTAATACTGTGCAAACATAATAAACCTTTAATGCGGTATTAAAAAAATAAATAATCTACTATCTCCTCATAAAATATGAGTTAATGTGTTTGCCTGTCCCAAACTCAAATCGTGCTCTGTAACTCATTTTCCACTCATAGTAAAAATAATTGTACTAAAACTATAAGTAGATGTTGGGTAGTTTGGTGGTATCGTCGCTATGGAGCCACCACTATTTATTATTAATAAACTAAACATATAGTATCAAAAAAATAACTCTTATGGAAAAGTCATAAAAATGGGTTGGGTGTAGGAGTGTAGGATTGGGGGGGGGGCGAAATAAGGTTTTGCTCGGGTTAAATTTCTATCTTGGGGCGCCCCTGACTTCCTACAATAGACCCCATCAGTCGGACCTCCCCCCCTTAAAAAATAAATTTCTGGTTGCATGTCTCTAATTATAACCTTGACACTAAATAAAATTCTAAATGAATCAGGTACTTAAGTTAAGGTCAGAATCAGGTACTTAAGTTAAGGTACGAATCAGTACGTTAGGGTAAGAATCAGGTACGTTAAGGTACGAATCAGGTACGTTTAGGTAAGAATCAGGTACGTTAAGGTACGAATCAGGTACGTTTAGGTAAGAATCAAGTACGTTAAGGTAAGAATCAGGTACTTAAGCGACTCCACCTCGTGCTCCTCCTCTGTTCTTCTAAAAACTGAACTTAGAATCTCTTTTTGATTCTGTGCATCCACCTCGCGTAAGTAAGTGTAAACATTTGTTGAAATAAAGTAATAAGACATAATAGGCACTATTAATTGCCTGTTTGTATAATCTACCGTGCCTTAGTTTGTTAGGTGAGGAATTTTTATTACACCACAAATTCTATATATGGAGGTGTTCTCAGAAACAATTTCCACTGGTGTAAAATTATACAGCGTAAATATATCTGTTGGTTCGCATTGTTTCCGACAATATAGTAGATAGGAACGTATACCCGGATAAAAAAAGTATAGAAACCCGAGTTTGAACGTTGATCATAAACTAACTCTCAAGAGCTGCAATAAAGGCAGTTACATTAGAATATAGCTTGTTTATTTCTGCGTTTAGGCATGTGAAGTATATAATTAAAAAAACAATAACTTCTAGTTTGTTATGTCTCTTTTGGCGCACCAAACCCATAGTTTCAACCACACTACAACTTTGAAATTTCATAACTCAGAAACTTGTGATTCGATTAAGACCAAGCTTTTCTACAAGAGTACTGTTTTTAGTGTACGAGTTTATAATTTGATTGGTTCATACACTTTATTTCGTAGCCGTTTTTGTTCGGTTTCGTATAATTCATTTGCAACACCAAAACAGTGTGACTTATTTGAATAAGATCTATTTTCCATTTTCGTCGAACATATTTGGATACATCCATCCCGAAACGGCCCCACTTTCATTCCAACCGGCGAAATAATTTCATAACGTATTTCTTTATTTTATTCTACAGGCCTTCCTGATCATTTAATATTTCATATGGAAAATATACTCAAACATGAGTTTATTCAATAAAACTAAACGTCTCAGGGGCGGATTTAGGAGGGGTGCATGGGGCGACCTCCCCACCCCCTCCCATAATTACGTAACATCGCAGGATGGTCACCCGACACGGAAAACGGGAAATGGAGGGGGTCTCGTTGTAAGACTTAGGAAAATTTAAATATCGATTTGCATATCTCAAAGAGTTTATGAAATCAAGAAATAATTTGAACAGCTTTTGTAATAGGGGTGTTATTAAATCTGTACATTTACGGTTCTTTAGTCCGTTTAACTGTGAATTAAGATAGTGTCAACGAATTGTTTACAGGATGTGTCGATAGCGCAAGGTTGCTGCTTCAATCGTGGGGTGTGATTAGCGATGTGTTCGCGAGTCCCAACTGAGACATGTAAACCCACGGTTGCCTCCACTATTGTAGTTGAGTTTTTCTTGGTCAGACCTACACCTATGTCGTATCACGCCCTGTACTTCCAGAGTACACGACTACAATGTAGCGAACAATGTGCTGTGACCAGAACAACAGACTTTCTTGTATTTATTTACCTCATAGCTGAGTGTGTTAGTTGCCGAAATAAACGTTTAGTTCGGTTGTGGTGGTGTGATTATATTCTTTTGTGAGTTATAATCAGGAGCCGAATACAAAATTTAATATTTAAGAGACAATTATGCTCATATTCTGGGGTATCTGTAGAACATGCTAGTCGTTACTGGAGTCTCCTTATTACTCATATTGCTAATTAACTGACAAACCCAATCGTACACAGATCGGAACATTTTTGATTCGCGGCGCTGCACAGTGAACAATCATTTCCAACATCTCCCTAAGATACTGTCGATATACAGGGTGTTAAAAAGTCCTGCACTGGCTTGATAATTTCCGAACGATTACAGGTAAAGCAATAAAACCTGGTACATCATTACTGCACCTATAAATGTACTTTTTGAAGTAACTACCATGTTTTTGTCATGTCATGGGGATTGCCCGCAAGGAGTAAGAAGGTCTTAAATGAGAGCATAGGTCGAGTAGTACATCAAAAGGTCCGACCTCAAAGGATTCACTCTTTAAAAACTATACTGGTTTAAAAGTTTGAAACATTTACAATTTAGGTCCTGTTCTAGGTGGTTTAATATTCTTGCCTTGGCTCAAGTTAGGAAAGTTAAACTTAGTAAATGAATACTGGACTTATGAAATAGTTTTTGAGTTCATGTACCAAGTTTCATTGCTGTACCTGTAAGCGTTAGGAGTTACCAAGCCAGTGAGGGACTTTTTTACACTGTATATTTATTGGAAGCCGTCTTTAACTGATTATTAAAGGGTCTGATAATTATCATATTTGAAATATCATGTTTCCAATTTTTCAGCAAAGTCTTCCTTGAGTAACTTTTGCAATGATTTTTCAAATTTTATTCCCACGAGTAACTTTTTCTGAATGCTGCTCAATTTGAAAAAAAGCAGCATAAATCATCTCAGGCCCATAAATATATCATTTATGAACGATTGGACGGATGTAGAACCATGGATATAAAACTCACTAATACCTTTGTCGTATCTGTTCTGAATTTGTTGTTATGTCGAAACCACTTGAAATTGTTAGTAAAACTGTTCAGACTCTGTAATTAACTCTGCATTAACACAAGTTATTTCTGAGAACAAATTAGAGTGTTCGAAATATCGCCTGTCTGTATCTGATGCTGTCTCAGACTTGACTCCTGGAATTTGGAGTCATGTTCGTCTGAAGAGATTCAAAGAAAGTCGACGACGAAGAAGCCCAAAGCGAAACATTTACATCGTTTCGCCATCAGAGACACCTACCTATAAATAGGTGAAGTGGTAATCTCATTGTCTCATCAGGTACACAATTGAGTGCACTACGATGTGATAGACGCGATCTATAAGCACGGTGGAACAAGCGAGTTTTCTACACATAACGTAGCTATGGTTGATTCAATTAAAAAAAAAAACTGCTTTGGAGCTAAACTTAAAATTCAATTTAAGTGTAAAAGATTTTTTAGTACTGTTTTCACCTATAATTAATAATTTACTCGCCATTTCATTGTCTTTCCTATTTTTTCAGCCAAAGAAAGTCCATTGATGCTTTAAAATGCAAATTTTTAATAAGTTTTTGCTGCTATCAAGGGTTTAAACAAGCCTGTGAAATCTTGTGTTTATAAAAAATTGATATACTATTTTTGACAGAGCTATGTATTTTATTTTTATTTTTGTAATGCGTACGTATGCGCAATTGATTAAAATTCACCCGCAATGTACATAATTTATGCTACACAAACATAACAAAATGTAAGCCGGGGACACCAATCTTATTTCAAAATAATTTATTTCGAGTTCAAAATCTTCGAGAGCTTCCAAGCCTAAAAATCAGTTTGAATAATAGCAACATGATTTTTTGAGAGTCTTGCCCACCAGCTTCCAAAAAAATGCAACTGTTCACTCTACCATGTTTCTACATCTTGGAAACAATGTTTGTATGACTAAATGTGCCCTGACAAGGGCTCGAGACATTCACGGGTATGAAAACAAGAGGCAGAAACAACTACTGAACTTGGAGATAGAGAACGGTAGGTGACGAAAACAGCCTTCCAGGCTCGTGTCCACTTTAACAACAGATTGCCAGATTCGTAAAAATATCCTCCAACGCCCAACGTGTTAAAAAATCGCCCAAAACGATTTTTGCCAAAGTCATTTTATAATGTCGACGAATTTTTGACTGATAATTTTGAGACTATCCTTTTAGAAACACTGGTGTTGGAAGGGGAAACTACTGGCCAATAAACGGATTGCAAGAATGTAAAATTGTATGTTTGAACGTGTTATTGTGGCATGAGAGCAAATAGTTTTACCATGCAAAATGACTTTGGTATATAATGTTAATTATTACTGACAATAAAAAGTATGAGTTTGACAATAATTTTATACGTTTATTACTTCAAATCAAGTATCATTTACATAAATATTGTATCAACGACGCTCATAATTCACAAAACATTATATATATATATATATATATATATATATATATATATATATATATATATAAATTACATTTTCTATATGTAAATTAAATATACAAGAACTTATTCTAGGTTCACTTTCGTTTACATGACATTTTACCTGATGACTACAAATTAACCTCAAAAGAGCAGTTACAGAAATTTAACGTAGTTGTAGGTTCTATTGAAATTGTGCTGGAATGTTTTAAAATCAATGTTATAATAAAAGACATTCATAATAAATATCCAGGCATTGGGGCCTTTTATTTTTTAATTCTATGGCCTGGTTAAAACTGTAAAGTTTATTTTATTAGTTTCCTTTCATCAACTTATAATAATTATAACTTTATAAGTTTTTTTATTGTAAACTTTGTATCCTAATATTTCTGCATTAATGCCAAGCATCATCAAATCAATTGCATACATCAATTAATAATTATTAATTTATATATATATATATATACTATGCTAGTTTCCGTTTTTATAACACCAAAATATTTAAATTTGAATAAAATTGTCTTAAAATCGTTTTCGACTTGAACCGATACAGGAAGGAAATAAACTTGTACATATCGCGTTTATTCTTGTAAAAAATAATACGCAGTTCCGTACCCCATTATTTGGATTTATAAATATAATGCGGAAGAGTCTTCGTGCTGGCGTAACACAGAAAAAATTAGTTTATGTTATCTGAAAGTGACTTATGCCTCCTAACGTGTTAATGCTGTTTTGCCAAATGTGTATCTGCAATGCCTTAACGCTTTGGCAAACATTCAGTGTTGGAAATTAGTATGGCCTAATTGTATTGGAAAGACGAAATCCCAGCATATCAGTAGTTTCGCAATAATCTATTTACATCTATTTTGTAACACATTTCGATGAAATGTTCACAAAAAACTGTAGGTGGATAGCAAAATTATGGACATATCTAGGTTTTTAGATAATATTTGACTTTGTCGCTAGTATTATGTTTTGCCTGTCTTGCAATGTGTCTGCAGCTTCTGTGCGTTAAAATCGTCAGTTCAGACGATCGCTGTTGTTTTACGTCGTACTTTATGGTGTCATGGCGTACGTAACAAATTAATTCGGGGGGGGGGGGGGAGGTGACACACTGGGTGTTCTACAATATGTAAAATATTCTCAATAAATAGATGCTCGCGAATCTTCCCCAGGGAAATCATTAAGCTTTAAGAGCTCATAAATGTTTTCTAGCTTAAAACAAAGTACTGGGTGCAATTTTAATGTTTACCTTTCAAATTTCGGTTGGGGCGTGGACCCCCGAGTCCCCCCCTTATGTCTTATATAAATATATTGCCTATAAAACATATACAGGGTATCCACAAAATACTCTATCAAACTTCATCATTTAGTTTTTTCCGACTAAAATTAGTAAAAATGCCATATAAAGTATTGTCCTATCTTACTTCGTTTACCGTCTAACTGTCTGTTTGTGATTTCAGGGTGGAAATTATACGTTTAAACTCGATAAATCTATAAAGTTTAAACTTTACAAGATATTTAGTGTAATTAAGACCTTTTCAAAAATTTTTCAGAAAAATATATTACGTTTTAAAATAGCGGCCGTACACAACTATCAACTGTAATAACTCAGACAAGGAAGATTTTATGACTAATTTACAAGAATAGTAAAATATGGGTTAGTTTCATGTGAATGTTTTGATACTAAATTTATTTCATTACGACAAACAATAACGGAATAATAAAGGTTTTAATATGTGCTATTTTAATACACACTAATCAAGTTCTTAATGCCGTTTAGCAGCTGATTAATGATCATCTAATTGTTGTAACTGACGGCTGAAATAACTTTCTCATTAGTGTCATTTTGTAATATCTTTGAGCATTTGTTTATTAAAATTCCTTGGTTGTATTACATGTTTTATTGCTGGATTAACCTTAAAATTTGGTTTTATTTGTTTAAGTATTGCAACCAAATAAGTTATTATGTGTACAATAGTCAGTTTACACGATTTAATTGTTATATTTTTGTTCTAACACTTATCGTGTTGGCAGTTAGATGGAAACCAATATCACCCTGTGGCAGTTCTTACTGGAAATACTACGCAATGAAGACTACGGGGACATCATCCGGTGGACCAACAGTGAGGGGGAGTTCAAGCTGGTGAATGCAGAAGAGGTGGCTCGGATGTGGGGCCTTCGGAAGAACAAGAGCAACATGAACTACGACAAACTGAGCCGTGCACTCCGATACTACTATGATAAGAATATCATCAGGAAAGTCCTGGGCCAGAAGTTTGTCTATAGGTAAGTAGCAATGTAAATATTTAAAATATTTCTCATCTGTAGAATTACTTAGAACCCATATAAATTCATTTGACACGTTGTAGAGACAAGTAAATTATTCAAAACTAGGATCGAAAAAAAAAATTAATAGATGTTATATAGTATACACTGAAATGCAAGGGCAGGTCCAGATCCTAACTTTTGGAGGTGTTTTAGTTTACCATTATTATTACTGTTACAAGAAATGTAACATTTCAATACAACAAAAATTTAAATTTTTAAACAGAAATTTACTTATACTAAAAGTTTAGTTCATAAAGCTAAATGAATTGTAGTTTTATGATTACAATACAAGAGTAATTCAGTCTTATTCATAAACCCGTCTTTTTTTAAATCTCAGAGGGGGTATCGGCCCCTCCCTTGGATCCGTCACTGTTGAAAGGAGGTCCTCAAGAAACATCAGATCAACCCCAGGAACCAGCCAAACCTGTAGACATAAACTGAAGAAAACTAACACATCATTGGTTAGGAAAAAAACCAATTATTTTAGCATCTCTTTACAGGCTGCTAAATAAGCTGCGGGTAACAATACCTCTCAAACTATGTCCAACCTAACACGGCTAATATTAGAAAAGAAACCACCAATGACCGCAATAATTCGCCCAGACAACGACAATTTGGAGGAATTCTTCATGAAAAACATAAATTTCTATAAAAGAGCCAATAAAAATTTCCTGAACAAGCCAACCACACTGCACAGTACACGGCATGACCTCTGCTACTTCACCAGCTACACTTTTCCTCCACTAAAATATGGACAGAATGGCAAGCAAAATTGAGCGGCTAGAACACCTGATGCACAATACAAATCCAGATTTTATAATACTGACAGAACATGGTCTAAAAAACGACATAATAGATCAAGCCAGAATAGCTGACTACACACCAATCAGTGCTTATGGCAGAAGTGAACACATTAAAGGAGGAGTCGCTATATATATATATAAACATAAACAAGTTTCCCATAAAACCGAAAGCTTAGGGTTAGAACAATGTAGTATTGAAATGACTTGTGAAGTATCAGGTATAAGAATTAAAATGACCAAGAAAAAGTACTTATACTTACTTGGAGTGTACCGACCACTAGGATCAAATTTTGACACTTTACTTCAAGTTCTGTCTGAAGTTGTGGACAAACTACCATTGAGTGGAAAACAACTTGTTATGGGGGGATGTAAACATTGATAATCTTGATGAGATATCAAGAGAATGCAGTGCATTCAATGGACTACCAATAGGATATAACATCCAGAGATTAGACCTCCCACCTACCAGAATCACCGAAATCTCTATATCCTCAATAGTCATAGTATGCTTAGATTTGGATCAAGACATGATAAGTGTAGAAGTGACTAACACTGGGCTATCAGACCACACTGGACAATACTGTACACTTGACATGCCGAAATAGACCATAGGAAACATATATAATTCACAAAGAGGTCTTACACATAATAATCTCCTGAACTTAAAGAACCGACTGGCCATGGAAACTTGGGACTCCGTCATTAATTCAAACACGATAGACGAAGAATATTTCCACTTTGGCGCATCTCTCCAGTTTGCACTTGACTGGACATGTCCCAAGGTAAGATCTCGTGCTAAGCAAAAAAGGAAAAAATGATTATTTATACTAGAGAAATGTATATCCTTAAAGAAGAATTCCTGAAAACACAAGATAAGTTTTTCCTAACTGGAAATGCAGATGACAAATGTCTGTCACCGAACTTAAGAAAACATATGACCAAACACTTAAACAGTCAAGAAAGGAGGCCAACACTACATACATACACCAATCAAATAATAAATCCTAAGCTATCTGGAACACCATAAACAACGAGAGGCAAAGGAAGATAGGCTCTGAAACTACTAAAATAGAAGTATATCATGACGGAGAACTGTTGACAGATACTGGAAGAATAGCTAATTGTTTCAACGAGTATTTACAAACATAGCTACAGAAATGCTTCAAATAAATAACATAAACAATGATTCAGCCCCAGTTTTTCAACATGTCCAAGCGGATCTAAGAGAAACTCTAACAACTTTGGAACCAACTACGGCTGATTAAATGTACGAAATTGTAAGGTCTCTAAGGAACTCATCTTCTTCTGGAGTATATGAAATATCAACAAAGATCCTAAAATGTTGTGCTCATGAACTCATAACACCCCTTGTAAAAATTACAAATTCGTCTATTCAGAAAGGCATTTTCCCATCCAAATTAAAAATAGCCAAAATCTATCCAAAATTTAAACAAAGGTGACCCTCAAAACATTGCCAATTACAGACCAATCTCTCTCTCTCTCCCATCAGTCTCGAAACTTATTGAAAAAGCAATTCTTATTAGACTCTTAAAGTATCTAAGAGAGAACCAAATACTAAACGACAAGCAGCATGGATTCATCTCTGGAAAATCTACCTCAACTGCAATTATCGACCTAGCTGAATATATAATTGACAATATGGAGACCAGCAACACCATCACCAGCTTATAACTTGATATCAGCAAAGCCTTTGATTGCCTTGGACATAAACTCATATTGACTAAACTTCAAAACGTTGGTATCCACCATTCAGTTGATTTGAAAGCTATCTCAAAGGATAAAAGCAAGTAGTGGAACTGAAGGAAATAACAAATGGACTCACACATTCAGTTCAATCTCACTCCCTACCAGCAGGAACAGGAGTTCCACAAGGCTCAGTCCTTGGACCAGTTTTGTTTACAAATGACACACACACACTTAAGAGAATATTTTTCAAATGATCATGCACGTAGACGACACAGTTCTGATTGCAGCAAATAGAAATACTGAACAACTGGAAATTAACACATACATAGCTTTCAACATGGCTTCAAGAATATACAATGAAAAACGACCTTGTTCTCAACACATTAAAAACAAAACAAATGACTTCAGGCAGTAAAAAAGCGCTTGTAACCGAACTGCCCAATATCCAAGCATCTGATGAAGTTAAACATCTTGGCCTAATACTTGACAAGAACATGTGCTGGAAAAACCATATAGATAGCCTCTGCCTGAAGCTTAACTCAGCGTTGTTTGCATTAAAGAGAACCAAGACAACTAGTACTCATGAAGCCATGAGAATAGCATATCACGCGTTATTCAAAGACCACCTCTGTTATAGAATAGCAGTCTGGGGTGCTTCTTCAGGTGGCAATGCTACAGACTTCTGGTAATGCAGAAAAAAGCAATAAGGTTAATGGCTGGAATAGGACCTAGAGAGAGCAGCAGAAACATTTTCAAAAACTGGAATATATTGACAATAACGTCTATTTACATCCTAGAAATCATACTTTACTGCATAACTAAGGATCCTCTAAACAAAGAGACCTACACTGTCATTACACTAGACAAGCAGGGGACTACACTCTACCAGCTCATATAACAGCATTGCTCGAGAAAAAAAACCATCATATGTTGGAATGAAACTCTTCAACAAGCTACCAGATCATCTGAAAGACAATCCAGGATCTATAAAGAGAAACCTACGGTGTTGGCTGCAAGACCACATATACTACACACTCGATGAGTTCTTCTCATGGAATGATGAATCTTAATTAGATCTCTCATTTAATAATAGAATTCACTCTGAAACATGTCTTGATATTGTTAATAAAGCATACTGCCTATTGTCTATTGTCATATATTTCAGGAGGTACTTTTGTCCTTGTTTTACTATTAAAATATAAAAGTGGTTATATATGTTTGAACAATGCACCTTGTTTGCAGGTTTGTGTCCATACCAGCATTTGTGAAACTAAAATCGTCTGAGACCAGTTTGTGTGATCTGGTAGCGGGCAGTAAAGACTTCCTCTACCACATCAAATCCAAAGCAAATGTGCGAGGTAAGATGCCAACCTTTACCTGCCAAAGTGGTTTTTAAAAGTTCCTTAAAAACATATTTTAGTATGAAGTACTGTATTAGAAAACAAGCGGATGTAACAGTATAATGATACAGATAATAATTAATTTATACATATTCTAATAATAATTTATTGACTATTGACTATAGGTAAGAGCAGAGGCATTGTATTTTACTGTTTACACACAACAATAGAATTATAGAAACTCTTAGTTTGGGCGTTAGAGCCCTTAGTTGATTCAATGGTACTTTTACACAAAATTGATTTCCATGTCAAAGAAATCGTGTAACGTTGAATATGCCTTTTCTAATCATCAACTAATCTACAAGTGGTACATATTCGGTCAAAATTGCTTAAAGTTTAAAACTTATAAAAAATCAATTAGGACAGGTAAAACAGTTCGTAGATATAAATCATAATTTAATAGCTTTAAACATTTTTCTGCAAAAGTTTTTATCTTAAATACATTTAAAACAAATATTCATTAGACATTAATTGAACTTAATCAGTCCAATTATATGTCTCTATCATAAATTAAACAGAATAGTAACCAAAGGAAAAGTCCACCTGGTGTTTATTGTTTTGCCTTCAAAATCTATAACATGTTCTTGTTCTTCTTGTATGGATGAATATTAGTTTTAGCTCAGAATTACTATTTGTCAGTTAATACCTCAAAATATGTGCTATAATGGCTACAAGTTTCACACCTTCATGTGGGAGTTGTTATACAATTCATTACTTCTGTGAGGTCTAATAACCAATAAGAATACAGCATGATGCAATTTTATGTTCAGTACACTATTGTGAACACAAAACACGATATTGTTGCCGCTCCAGTACAACAATAAACTTGAAGGTGGAGGGGGTAAACTTGGTGACGCACACGATTTACTCTGCTGGCAATAACTTGAGAACTATTTGAGATGAAACATTTGAATCAAGATATGTTAATAGGGAGAATTACTTACAATCCAAAAGATTGTTATATAAATTAATATCTTTTATGGTTTACTAGTAAAAAATCAGAATTCATAAAAATGGCATATCTTTGTAATAGTTTTAAGTTTAATTAAGGTTTAATTTTTTACTTTATTGACAAAGCTGTAAAAGTCACAAATATATGTCTCAAATACCATTCAAATATCATAGGTATTGATAATAACGCCTGTGACTTTTGTTTGTGTAAAGGAATATCTAAAGCTATTGTGTCTTAGATTTGTCCGTAACGGGTTCGAGCAACCAGCGTGTCACACGCAGATTCCACATTTTTCCACTATATTTTTGAGTTTATTCCAGGTTTCACTTATTTATTTGTTTTAAGACTTTTAATCCAAGCACTAAAAAACATTGAACACATTTTTTACACTAGTAAACATATTTAAGATAAAATATTATAATCAAAAGGATAATATGGAGAAACATTCGTTATCGAAGAGCATCAGATAAAGGTTGTCCTTTATAGTTTATTAATGAAAATTAAATTTTTTGAGCAGTGCATTTTTGACAAAACAGTTTTAAAAAAGTTAATCAAGTTTTATTTTTCAAATTAATTGAAACTAAGCTGTAAAGATAACAAGCATTTGCCTTAAGTATCTCATAAATTAGTTTAGGCATCTTTAATACTACATGTGTGTTGTTTTGTGGGAACAATAGCCACGTCCGCATCGTAAAGGGTTCGAGTGAGCCGCCACAATACACAACACAAACAATGAAACATATTACATTGTTGCTGTCTATCGCATTAGATCAGTCCTTGTTTGCTTTTCTATGGTTCATCATGTTCTTGTTAGAATTAACATCAGTGACATTGTAACGCAGTGTTGGTGTTCGCCATAACACATCTAAAAGAGCATTTATTTTTTTAATTTTTAAAGATTTTCCAATTTATTTGAAAACACTCCTAGTTATATTTGTTAAGTTATTAAGTAGAAAAAGATAAGATTACTAAATCCTGTCCAAGGGTAAAGAAATAAAAATAATGTATTTTGATAAACGCCCTTGCTTCTAGGTGGAGAGGTCAGGACTTTGATGCTGTGACCTCTGGGAGTGTAGCTGAAAGCGGCCTTGGGGTGTAGCACTCAGGGTATTAGTACGCAAGTAGGATGAAGACAAGTATGACTGTTAATATGAGTGGAAATATGTGTGTGCTTTAATCAGTCATTGGGGGTTGTTTATTTTAAGCTAAGATTTATTTTAATATCTTTGGTGTCTTAAGGTTGAGACAATTCTAACATTACAGAGTTTGCACCAGAAGGATTCGTCTTAGTACGAGTAGCTTTAGAGACAAATAAGAGATACAAAATTTGATCAAATTCCTTAGTTGAAGATTTAAAACTTTTATTACATAATGTAGTATTGGAAACCTGTCTTTTATACATAATGTATCTATCGTGTGTGTTCCAGAATCATCCGCAAGTTCCCATGCTTATGAATCTCATATCTATTAGCAGCCTGCTCGCTCGGCAGCTGTTTATCACGACTTTTATACATAATGTATTTAACTTGTATGTTCCAGAATCATTCAAAAGTTCCATAATAATTCGCAACTTCCCACACCTATGACTCTTATTTGTATTGGCAGCCTGATCGCTCGGCAGCTGAGTATTACTACTTTTATACATAATGTATCTATCGTGTATGTTCCAGAATCATTAGCAAGCTCCCATTCTTATGACTCATATCTATTAGCAGCCTGCTCGCTCTGCACCTGTGTATTACGACTTTTATACATAATGTATCTATCGTGTATGTTCCAGAATCATTCGCAAGCTCCCATGCGTATGACTCTCATATCTATTGGCAGCCTGCTCGCTCGGCAGCTGAGTATTACGACTTTTCCCTGTGCAAGGAATCCCATAGGAGTCAGTCCAAGTCTGAAGGCACTTCAAGCTCTGTCAAGCCGGCTAAGACTGCATGGAACTCACAAGAGCAAGATAACATTGGACACTTTCCAGCTGCTTCACCTTTTGTGTACTTTCCCCTGCATCTGCCAGTCTGTTATTTCTCTAACTGTTAGACAACTTTAAACCTGCTTTGTCTCACTCGCTGTGCTCCAAACCAAGGAAATGTAATTTAATCTAGTCTGGTATTATCTTGAGTCCTAGAATTATAAGCTATTGTATTTATTCTTGTATCAGGATAAGTGACATACATATAAAATGTACAGTATAAATATGTGTGTGGCCGATACAAATGTTAAAGTTATTGATATATAGATGTATTATTCAATAAATAATATGGAACCAAAAGTCTTTTCTTTTCTAAACTTAGTTCAAATTAAATAATAAGAGTGTTATCAAATTGTGAATGTAATGGATGCAGGTGTGCACTGCTGAAACCACAGAACTCCTATGTCTAGCACAAGTCTAAATTTATTACAAAAATGAAAGTATAAGATTTTTTAATTTTAGCTCATATTTTCGAGGGTTGCTTATTTGATTATTTGTTAAAAAAAGATTCTCCAGATTTATTTTCACTGTGTTTTATTTTTTCAATAGCTAAATCTTGTTTTATAATTGACTAATGATAAATAAAATAGATAAAACAAAGAAATAATAAAAACCAATAACGTGAACTACAGTTGAATAAACAAAACGTATACATAGTTGAAAGTTGATAGGGTTTTGTTCATTGAACCAAAATGTGTTTTATACAATTGAAATTAACAAGTCTGATCAAGTATTTAATCAAATAAAGCATATATTAAATTATCCAATATCCACACTGACTGTTCACTGAGACGCTTATTAGACAGTCTGACATGAATATGAACATTTGCTGTAAACAGACAAGTATAATTTGTTAACAAATTACCAAATCTATTAAAAATGCATTTAAAATTAACATGAAAATAACTTTCAATGTGGAAGCATTTTGCATTTTACGGTACAGACTAATTTATGGCACGCCATTGGGATACCACAGAATTGGAAGACTGAGCGAAAAAATCTAATGATTGCTCACAGGAGTGAACTGTTCGGATATTGTATGTTGGAAAGTGATTCAGATGTAAGAATGAATGGAATATTTAGGCTTATAAATATATGACAATTTCTACACAATGTAAGTCATTTTTGAAGGGGAATAGCGACAGAGGGTTTCATAGTAAACCACCCGTTGTCGCTAAAACCTTGGGATGTACAAGCCATGTTTTGGTAGAGCACTGGCACTGCATCCCTTTGAATGGTGCCAGGTTTAACCAGGTCATTTTCAAGGACTAGATCTACCCTTTGGGGATATAGTTCCAGTGTTGTACATGTACACTGTCCAAATAATGTTCTCTGGATAGTGTAGATGTAAGTCGTAAACAAGACTATACTCTGGCATTACACCTCCAATTGCAGTAAATGGGGAGTATTTTCCCAATCCTTGGAGGAAACAGACTCTGATGTTTTACCTCGAGGAGTGGCGTTAGGCTCTAGCAGTCTACAGTTTCCGGGGGAGATGCCAAGGCAACGAACCCACGTATATTTGGGGTTGCGAAAAGGTGGCTCTCGTCGAAAGAATAGTACTTCCACTAAAGGCAAAAGATAATCATGCAAAAAATGTCGATTGTTAGGTTTGATCGATAATTATTATTTACTTCGCCATGTGCAACAAAGCAAAAGTGATATGGACTGCAAATTAGCTTAATCCCAGACTGATCCATCTCTGTATGGATGACCTGAAGCTCCAGCCCATAAGCAGTTAGGGGAAGGTGTTATAGCGTTAGAAATTATTGGAGTGAGGTGTAGGAGGGGCTAGCTGTGCTGTCGTCTTCCGTAGTGCCGAGTAAGGGCTGGAAATAGCCTCATCAAGGTAATAGTAAAAAACTCCGTCTTCCAGTGGGGTTGATATTTCATTCTCTACCTTTCAACCGCGCGCTCTTTCTCGCACACTCACCCTGCGGCCTCTCTATCCTCGCATCCGCTAATCGATAGAAAAATAGTGTCTTCCTTTTTCAGCTAGCTCTGATTCCAAATCGTACGAATAATTGGGGCGGTACATCTGTCAAAGAATAACGCAGGTGTCCTAAGGCCAGCTCAGCGAGGACAGAAACCTCGCGTAGAGCAAAAGGGCAAATGCTGGCTTGATCCCGATGTTCAGTACGCATAGGGACTGCGAAAGCACGGCCTATCGATCCTTTTGGCTTGAAGAGTTTTCAGCAAGAATTATATATATATATATATATATATATATATATATATATATATATATATATATATATATATATATATATATATATATATATATATATATATATATATATATAGCCTACATTTAAACTTATATTTCAAACCCAATTGTGATGACAAAATCTACATTTCACACAATTGGTGTTGGTAATCGTCACAATTGTCGGATATGGATTTCACAATGTAGATTTTTGTATCTCTTGTTTTTGGCCGGCCAGTTTAATGTCCCTTAAAACACCTCCTATGTCACGAAACTGGTTAAACCAACGACGAATTGCTTTATCATCTGGCGAATTTTGACCTCGGTACGTAACTCGAAAACGGGGCTGCACACTAACAATCGATTTCAATTCTGCTTACCACAGAACATACCGTGCCTTCTGTTGCGCTATAAACGTCGTACTCGCGACTGGCTTTAGCCGTGTCAGTAACAATAGCGGATTGTCACCGCGCAGCTGTTCTGCGCAAGCAAAGATAAAAGCTTCCTCCCATGCTACACGGAAAACAAAACTTAGTTATTTCACCTTCAATTTGACGTTTAAATAGTTTAGTTATCTACATAGCATCTTCTAGCCATTTCGAGGTTCTAATATGCATACATCAGATTTTTATTGGATGAATTATTTTAAACATCAGACACTCCTTATAAAATGATGACAAAAGTTTCCTCCATATGGTTGTACTAGAACACATCGTCTCTCTATCCTTTCTACTGTGATACTAGGTATCCAAGCAACAAAATTGCGGTATATTCTATCTGTTATGTGCAACTGTCCTTGAATATCATAAAAATAGTCATATTTTTTATTATGTTCAAACAATTTCTTCTAGAATGAGTTAATTCTGCTGATGATTGACATTTTATCTCAACTATACACAATCTTCAGAGATCGGTCCACCTAGCGTATGAATAAGAAAGAATATATGTGTATCTAGGAAGAGGCTTCATTCAGTGACATCGACCCTCAATGCCTTGAAATGTTCAATGGTAACTGATTTATATTATTTGCCATAGTTTAAGCTTGGTGCATCGATTTCCATGCTGTAAAGTAAACTGTTCACCAACTGACAAACTTTCCATGGCTATTTACATACTACTCAAAAGTTGATGCTATGGACATTTTTCACTAATTATCTTTCCGCTATGAATTTTCACTTTGCATGCGTGCTTCACTTTCAATAAGAGAAATTTCCTCACACAATTTTTTAACATTTTCAATAATTATGCCTGCTTTATATATAAAGCCGTCTTCCACGAGAACGAGCTTTTGATTTAATAGCCCATAATGATAATGTGGTTCAGTATTAATTTGTGATAGGGAGTTTTTAGGGCTTCTACGCCTGGTCCCGGCTTTAGTCAAAAATCTTGTAAATGTTTTTGTTCACAAATTTTGTAGCACAGAGTGCCAGTTGTTTAGGCTTAGTAGAGCAGCAGAACATCGTGCCTGGCGCTAGGAATGGGTGCATTGAACAATTACCCATGTCGCCAAATTTTAGAGGGCGCAACATTTTGGGTTACCTAATGGAAAAATTATTACAGTTGTTATGAAATAATAAAGCAAGGTATGATAAAATTATCTTAAAAGTATAGTCAATGTCAATTATTAAAAAAAACGCGAGTTATATTTAATACACGTGAAGTTAAAACATAGAATTATGTTTTTACAGAACTTTATCGCTCACAATATTGTTGAGTGATGGTGATGGCGACACTAACTATGGTATAGTTGTAGTGGCAGCAATGCATGACAGGCGGTCAGACGATTCTGTTCTGCAACTGCAACACTAAATCAGTGGACTTACGCCTGCGTTGGAGCGCCGCGCCACGACATTACCTAACACATCCTGACCTCATTCTACTTGCCAAGTTATGTTTGATTGTTAACGTGAAGGTAGTGGGTTGTAGCGAAAACAGTTTGTTTTTGTTTCATAATTTGGATTGTATGCTGTAATTTGAGTTGATCCGCATTCTGCCTCCATACTTATATTTTAATGTTTTAATTTAGTCTGTTTGAATTAAGTTTACAGTTTTATTTCAATATGAGCGAAAAACAAAATGGTGCTGAATTTAGGAAGCGTGTTACAAAAAAGCAAAGAGAGTAACAAGAGCTTTTAAAGAAAGTGCGCAAAATTATGTCCTTATTTACTCAGAGATTCGTTTCTACCTCGTTTACAGCTACGTAAGTAATTTCTCCCTTGTGCAGCACACTCACTTAACCTAGTTGGTTCTGCTGCTGCTGCTGAGTGCTGCACAGAAGCTGTAGTGTTTTGGGAATTTGTCCAAGTTTTGTTCACTTTTTTCAAACTCATCTTGTAGGTGGGGAATTTTAAAGACATATTTGGAGAAAAATTAAAATCCTGTAGTGAAATCGTTATCGAATACTAGGTGGTCCCCAGTATCTGATGCCGTGAAGGCGCCTATCAAATCCTTTTATGAAATTAAAACATCACTCAAAAACATTGCTGTAGACCCCACTCAGATGCCTGATGTTCAAGTGGAGGCGAAAATAAGTTTCAAATATTCGAAATAGCCTTTCTTGCCAATTTGTGGAATCATATTTTGGAAAAGTTTGATAAATTCAACCTACATTTACAAAGTAAAACCCTAAGTATCGTAGCAGGCATAAAGCACCTTCAAACTTTGTAAAGCTACTTAAAAGAAAAAAATGAGTTTGATAAGTACGAAGAAGCAGCCAGAAAGTTGTTGCAAATTGAATCTGAATTTCCCAATTACAAAAAAGTCAGAACAAGAAAACCTTTGTAGATGAGGGCCATGTCGCTGAAGCTAATCCTAATGAAAAATCCATTTTCAAAACTCAAGTGTATATAACAATCTTTGACTCATTAATATCCAACATGTCAAGACGAAAAGTAGCTTATAAACATGTTGCCAACAGATTCGAAATACTTTGCATTCTCTAACAAAATGAATCACAGAAAGAGGACATATAACAGGCTGCAAACAAACTATGAAATGTACCATAATCGATAGTGGCTTGGAAAATGAGTGCCATTACTTTAAAATGTATGTGGGAGAGAAAGATGTCAAAGGAATACGTGACCTATATGGTTACATTACAACGAATTATCTGAAAACTACATTTCCCAATTTTGAAGTATCCCAGGATTTTTCTTACATTACCCGTCACTAACTGTACCGCAAAAAGAGGGTTTCCTGTTTTAACCCGTATCAAGAATGCGAACTATATCAACTATTTCACAACACACACTAAATTCTCTAATATTGTTGTGTTGTGAAAAAGACTTAACTCACAGTACAGACTTTTCTGGCATTATAAACAAGTTTGCAAAGTCGAAAGCCAGAAAGAAAGCTTTGATTTAAATGTGTTCAATAAATTGTTCAATATTATAGAAAATTAGTTTTACTGTGTAAATAAATAACAAAAGTTTAATAAGAAAACTCAACCAGCCTTTGTTGTTATTTCCTGTTGTATATGTACAAAATTAGTAGGTCTAGTACTTGTAAAAAGTATGAATCTTTACTGTTATACGTATAGCCAACCAGTTTTTAATTCTATACACATTACCTAACCTAACTTTGATTGATAACAGTAACTAGGACAGGTAATGTTAGGATGGATTATGCCATTAGATTAGATCAGGCTGTGGTGTGTGTAATCTATAAGGGAAAAATCTAAAAGCTCGTCATGATAAATGAAAAACAATATTATTGAGTGACTGAGTGTGAAGGGAGGGCGCCAGTTGATAATTTTGCTCAGGATGCCAATCAGCTTAGCCCGGGGTCTGGTATACTATAATTAATCCTTTTACCTTTAATAAATTTCGTGATTGTCCAATTAATCTACTCTACCAATTTGATGTTCACATCTACGAGACTTCTGTCACTATGTACTAAGATAGCTGCAACAATCTTACTGTATAATCTTAAATCTTTAAATTTTGCAACGGGTTGACTTGAAACAAGCTACTATGTTTCAATTTAGATTTGAACTCGTGCCCCTGTGTGATAGAATAGCTCAGTTCAAGTACCGGAGATGAAAACTACTTAGCAGCAAAATACTGGATTAATCGACAGGCTTAATGGCTTAATTATATTAAGCAGATGACTGCTCTCTGTTATTTGGTTAGCTCAGCTGTCAGCCTACTAGTTGGTTATAGTCAGCTGTTAGAACCTCTGCTGCATTGTGTTTAGTTTGTTTATTTTCTGACGTTCACAATTTGCAGTTGTTTTAAATTGCTAAATTGATTTAACCTTTTGACTGTTGAGTTGACACTCTCATATTAGTTAAACACTGAGTCTATGATAAGGGAATATGTGACTGCAACTCCAAGTTTATTTCACGATTTTTTTAAATAATATAAATGGTTCAGTAGCAACGTTAAAAACTTAGAGGGTTAACATCTCATACGTCTAGGTCTGTGGCTTCTTGTTCAGATTGTTTAGTATTCACAGGAAATTTACTAGCTCTACGAAAGTTATAATTTTGTTTAAAAATGTGGTCCTTAATAGCAAGAAAAATTACACTGAGAGCCAAAATTGAGGTAAGCCCTTTTATGTTGAAGATTTCTTCAGGTTTCATAACCTAAAATGTAGGTTTGCAAAGATTATGTTTTAAAACTTTTATTTGAATTGATGCATTGCATTATGTTATACAGAAACTTAGAACCTACTTAAAAAAGGTTATTTATTGAATCTGCAATGCCATAGATAAAACCATGTTTACAATATTCCTGATGAAGTATGCTGTCTACAGCAACCGTAATTTTTTAGCACGGAAAGGGTACTGACTCATTTTATTGACATTTTACTATTATACAACTTACTTTTTGGTTAACATACCTAACTGACTGCCACACAAATGCGGTTGAACCTCAGGTACGATAATTTGAGGCATGTGCATTTCATTCAGCTAGTTAGGTACTAAGGTAAATTTTTATTCTTGGCTGCAGTATGATAACGGCCCAACACTCAAAGGGAATCAAATATAGATAAGAACAATTTAAATGCTGCCAGACATGTTTACTCTGTAAAATAATTTTATTGTAAGTACTATGCTTCTCAAACTCATTATAAATAAAGTTGAGTAATATTTTCTATAATGTAAAATACTTATATTTCTTTTAAATATAAAAATATAGCTTCACTATAATACAATCTTAAAAGTTATAATGTAATTCAGTTCGACATTATTGTGCCAAATTAAGTCAAACAAAGTTAAATCAGGTATATAGTATTTGAGTAATGGCTACTAGAGATGGAAAATACTGTTACTTCTCAATAACCTATTACAAAATAACGTGTTGAGGTATTATTGTCATGTAACCTGTTACTGTTATCAGCCGATCCAATCTTGGTATTAGCATCATGATGTTACTGAAATGATGTTACTAAGTTGTAAGTAAACTGACTCTAAATCTATATAAGTATGAACGCATACGTGATCTGAGCTAGATTTTAGGTATATCTTGAAGGATGTTTTTTTTTTTTTTTGCCAGAAGTGTGGGGTGGCACCAGCAACCTAAGCCTGCAGTGATTGCTAGGGGCATTTCTGATCATACCAAATCATCCAATGTGATCTGACGTTGGAGAAGTTGGATGATCTGGTATGTTATCTGAGGTCGTGAAAGTACCGATCGGAAATGCCCATGGCTATCAGAGTGGGCTTCGGTGGTGCCTTTGGTGCCCCTGCACTTTTGGTATAAAAAGAAAAACATCCCTCTAGATAGTACCCACATTCAAGCTCAGATCACGTGAGTGCTTGTAAATGTTATCTTTAACATTGGTACTACTAGTAATAAGTTTAAAATAATCTAATCTTAACCTACTTTTATTGAATCATAACATTCCATAGCATAAGTTTTCCATTCATAGCCTCATTGCTTGCACGAAATCTCGTAGGCTGTTACTGGTTACCAAGTAACCTAATACCAGAGATTCGTTATGAGAAACCCTAATCATTCAGCCCAGCTTTTACTAAAATAACAATATTCCAGTAATAGGTTACCAATAATCTGTTATGGACCCTAATACTGTCCATCTGTAATGGTCCCAGGTACAAGGGCGATGTAAATTTTCTTTTTTTTTGTCATAAGGTGTCAAACACGTTTATGCTTCAAGACAGTAAAAGTAAGTAAATGTGACACTATTTGTTTGTTACATTTTATAAATACACATATCCTAGATAGTTCTTTATTCATCATAAAATTTATCACTTTTTAAGATACAAAAACAACCGAACTATACTGTAATTTGAAATAACTGTAACATAATTTGGTTTAAGTAGGATTCCTTACTCATGTATATCGATGATTCGATAGTCATGAATATTGACAATTCGAGTGTTGGACGCTTATCATATTGCGGCCTTGTTCTTTCTCTAGAATATTTGCTCTGTGTAGTACAGGTTTAAGATATGAGTATTAGATATGTTTATAATATGGGTTGTGTAGGTTATTATACATGCAGTAATTGGCATTACACCGTACTATAATACTGCTGCAAAGCCGATTGCCACACCAACAGGTTTTTTCCATTTCATCTGTTTTCAAAATGATGTCGGCTATGTAAAGTCTCACTTTCCTGTTATGTATACGATCTATGGCGTTAAATAAAAAATGAATAATTGCATTCATGATCAACGAATGGATCTGGAATCATTATCCATTACCTGTCAGTTATTATCTTGAGACATTTTTTTGAATCATTAGCAGCAGTGTAGGGGTAGCAACGTAAAGTGCTGCAGCAGCCTGCACTGCTGGCCTGAGGCACCTGTTATCAGATATAAGTCATGTAAGGGATAAGTATCCAGGGAGGTCTGATTACAAATGCCTCTGATGAGTAGTGTGGCCTGCGGCTACACCATCAGGATCTCTAACTCAAAACTAAAAACAGACCGATAGGCCAGATTACACATTCTCTTGTGAATAATATATCTCAGTTTGGTAATTCTAAGCAATATATGGGTCAACCTCGATTTTTCTCATATTACAATATAATGTTCCAATAGTCAATTAGAAAAGGAAATGACTAGAATTTCTTGCCGGAAAGCAGTTATAGGGAGCAGGCAACCGCCAGACGGTCATATATTGCTTAGAGTTACCTATTAGTGATCAGGGGCACTGACGTGATCTGGGCTTCAAATTTGGAACTACTCGAGTTAATTTTTTTTCTAAAAGAGCAAGCAGCGCGAAGCGCTGCGCAGCGGGCAGGCATCGTGCGTGATCCTTTTTTTATTAAAAATGTCTGATAAATTGTTATTACATATTACAATATAATGTAGGTAATGTATGTAAAACAATTTTAAACACATAATTAAATGCTGGAAAGCAAAGTAAACCAATATAATCCGCCCAATACAAAATCTCCGTAAAAATCTGGTAAAGGAATCTGTGTCATTCCTTTGGCCTGAATCAATTCAGTATAGACGAAGATCACGCACGATGCTTGCCCGCTGCGCAGCGCTTCGCGCTGCTTGCTCTTTTAGAAAAAAAATTAACTCGAGTAGTTCCAAATTTGAAGCCCAGATCACGTCATTGCCCCTGATCACTAATAGGTAACTCTAAGCAATATATGACCGTCTGGCGGTTGCCTGCTCCCTATAACTGCTTTCCGGCAAGAAATTCTAGTCATTTCCTTTTCTAATTGACTATTGGAACATTATATTGTAATATGAGAAAAATCGAGGTTGACCCATATATTGCTTAGAATTACCCTCAGTTTGAAGAGATTTAAAGGTGACAACATAATTTTATACATTACCCATATATTTAATTTCATTTGTGAAATTTTTATCTTTAAATTATATTTATTTATGATCAATTACTATTGTATATACAGAGTGAAATTTATGACCTGGCACACCTGGATATAATTTAAAAGACCCGAGATATCTATGTGAAACCTTGACCCTACCTATTATAACATATTTTTTTTAATTTTCCAAGTTGTTGAAAATTTTGCCCCCCTTTTCTGAAGGGGGGTAAAGGGGAGCAACTAAACATTTTCAAATACAAACCCCTAACATGTGACCGCTCATTTTAAAGGGAATAAAAAAAGAAATCCAATAATGCAAACTCGAGGTCTCTACGTTTATTTTAACAGATTTTATGACAAATTTACTATTGAGTAAAGGGGGGCAACTAAACATTTTCAAATACAAACCCCTATCATATCTCAAGTTTTTACACACGTCTAGCACACTGTCAAACAGCGGAAGGTGAACAGTTTGAACACCTGCTACATTAAAACAGGTAACTGTTTTTAGAATTTGTGTTAGTGTTGACTCATGTTACGATAAACAGGACAAGACAGTTACTGATTTTACTATTGTAAATTTGTCATACAATCTGTTAAAATAAACGTAGAGACCTCTAGTTTGGATGATTGGATTTATTTTTTTATTCCCTTTAAAATGAGGGGTCACATGATAGGGGTTTGTATTTGAAAATGTTTAGTTGCTCCCCTTTACCCCCCCCTTTACTCAATAGTAAATTTGTCATAAAATCTGTTAAAATAAACGTAGAGACCTCGAGTTTGCATTATTGGATTTCTTTTTTTATTCCCTTTAAAATGAGTGGTCACATGATAGGGGTTTGTATTTGAAAATGTTTAGTTGCTCCCCTTTACCCCCCTTTAGAAAAGAGAGGCACAATTTTCAACAACTTGAAAAATTAAAAAAATAAGTTATAATAGGCATGGTCAAGGTTTCACATAGATATCTCGGGCCGTTTGAATTATATCCAGGTGTGCCAGGACATAAAACTCACTCTGTATATAATATGGTATATATAATATGTGATATATATAATATCATATGTTAGTTTGGTAATTTAAACACATATGAGAAAGAAACGGCCAAATACAAAATAATTGAATCGTAAAAAGTGAGGGCTCTGTGGTGTAATGGTAGCACATTCACCCGGCAAGTGAGAGATCTGGGTTCGAGTCCCGGCGGAGCAAGTACTTTTTGCGATTCAATGTTTATTGAAATTAAATTAGGCTATTGCCACTTGTACAAATTTAATATTATATATATATATATAAAATAATAATAATAATATATATATATATATATATATATATATATATATATATATATGTTTAATGGCATTTAATTTTTTTTTACAAGTTTTTAATGACGTCCTATTTTGGGTGTGATGTATAAAAAAGACCGCCTATTGAATGGGAAAGCTACACACTGCCTTGAAGGCCAATACTTTGTTTAGTCAAAGAGCCTAGTTAACAAATACTCGTAATTACTACTCTTATTTTTTGTTAGAGGAAAATTCTGCTAAGGAAGTGTCTTATCAGCTCTCCAGGCCTGCGCAACTGGCAACAGATGTTGTCCCCAACACTCTCCTGTAAAGTTTCTAATGCCACTGTACCATACTTATGTTAATTCCATTATTATATTTTTTATGTATTTTAGAAGACTTATCAGTGCTATGTTCTATTGGGAACATTGTAGAATATTTAAACCATATGTTTTTCATAGGTCCTGATTGGTTTACATTCGGATTGTTTTACCGTGTTTCTTGTTAGATGCTGTAAGTTGTAGTTTAAATTGTGATATACATTTAAAATCCTCTTCCTAATTGTGTGTTTGCCATTTTAAAATGGAAATGCTCTGGTTTCTCAATTATAGTGTTATATTGAGTCTTGTAGTTTTTCCATGCTTAGCTCGAGTTGTAACATTTGGATTAGTAATATATAAATAAAAAGGAAAAATGTGAATTACAGTGGTACCTTTGAACACAATTTATTGTGTGATTACCTGAATTAGGCCATGAGTGTAGATATAACCATGGGTTACTGTTGTGATTGTCGGTCTTAAAGGGGTTAAATAGAGTGTAATGGTATACGTTTCTTTTACTCCTGTAATATACCATATTTTTTCTTTTTATTCAGACTTTAGGCTCGAGACATTTGAGTTTATCAAGCAATAAAAGGAGTCAACTGAAACTGCTCAAAACCAAAGGATTCATCAATGGAGAATGGGTGTCTGCCAGAAGTGGGAAGACATTTGAAGTAACAAATCCAGCGACTACACAGGTGATAGCAAGTGTACCAGATATGGATGTCACTGACACAGAGACAGCTATAGCTGCAGCCAATGAGGCATTCCAATCCTGGGGAAACACAACGGCAAAGGTAAGTGTAGAAGATTGGACTGTCTGCTGTAGAATATTTTTTATTTCAATCAATACTAATGGTGGTCACAAATTGATGTTGAAATTTGATAAATAGGAGTTGTAAAACTGTTTGTATTTTATTACATGAAGGACTCAATTTTGATTTTGTTGACTCGGGCTAGTAAAAATGGAACGTTGGAATAGCAATAAAACTTAGGATGAAGAATTATCAATCACTTTCCTATTGAAAATCCATCCTGATTGGACAATTTAACGCTATGAATGTCAGCGTCCAAAAGGCCGGCACTATTAAAAACTGACAAGGCTTATTTTTTCACCTTTGTAATGCTTTACGTTTCTCTTTGTACCACCCTTAGTTTTTATGTAAATTGAATGATTTCTATTTTGTTTTGTAGCTGTTTAGATTGACTATCCATTAGCGTTAATTAAAAGTCCACTATGTGGACATAACACATAATACATGTACATAATATATTAAGTGTTTTAATTAGAACAATATTTTATTGTATAACATTTTGTTGATATAGTAATTCGATTGTTTGATTAGCCAGCTGTGAAGCCTTGCCTTCAGATTGTCTCTACTGAATCCTCTTGTAGATGATTGAGGAATTCAAACACTGGAATAATATAGAGATCAGCGTGGCATGTGTTGTACGTGTGTAGATCAAAGTCAGATATCCGTGCTGTCAAGTGTAGTGGGTGACTATAACAATGAGCAAATCCAATCTAGCTAGTTTTCGTGAGGTTGACTACCAGGACATTACAATGGCAATATTGAAAGGCCGAGTGGATAGATACGTATGACTTGATGGCTAGATTATTGGTTGTTTTGTCATTATATAGTAGGGTGGTGTCATCTGCATTTATGACTGTAGTCTTGAAGATGTTGGCAGTCATTCTTTATTTCTTGGAGAATATGTAAAGCTGCCATTTTGGATAGAGTGATCTAAAATAGGTTTTTAATATTATTTAGCGATTAGTAGAAATGCGTCCTAAATATGTGACCATATAATAAATACACAATTTTATACGACAGTTTATTTTCGTTCATTTATATTATTTCAGTTCTTGTAAGCTTTTGTCATAGATCATTAATCCAGTTTCATCCTTGTATAATTCATGTGTAAACACAGCCATTCAGTCATATAATCAATTAACCTTTATCACTTATCTGGAGTGTATTAGAGGTTGATTAGAACAAATGCTTATCTAAAACCCATTCTAATTATTATATCTGGAAGTCATAAATTATGGGCATATCAGTAAATGAAATAGGTGAAAAATCAGTTTAACGTATACTCTAATGAAATGTTAGTATTCCTATAGAGTGGAACTTTGTCATCTGGATAGAATACTTATTAATTTTATATTGTATATTTTACATGTTCACTGTTGGCTGAACATTGTCATACTCACTGCTTGTGCTGAGTATTGTTCCTAATACTAAACCAAAGAGAACAGAACTTTGTAGGCTTGGTTTTTTTAAACATTCTCATATGTGCCTGTACACATGGATGTGTATAGGCATCCGTATCACACAGCATCAACTTTCCCACCCTGTACTGTGCGCACCTATAGGCTTACATCCGTGCTATTCATGCGCACTATTCTCTATTTATATTTTCATATATATATAATATGTTTCTTTTTGATTCAGATATTTTACCTCCATTTTAAATGTTTACTTACATAACAATTTTTACTTTGAGTTTTAACTTAAGCTTAAAAGTACGATGTGATTGTCAAAGTTTTAAATTATAAACGATTAAATTTTTATTTTGAGTAACAGTACTATTTAACCATGACAAAAACTGAATGGCCTATTTGATTTCAATAACCTGTACAGTATTGTGAGTTGAAATTTAGAATATAGACATATTATTTAGACTTTTTAACGGTTTTAAATTATTAATAGTTACCATAATTTTATGTGAAGAATATTTCTTTTTATGAAAGCAAAGTTTTCTACAAAATTGCCTAATTGGTTGTATTTTTATCACTTTTGACCCATTATGTGAAATATAATGGATATCGGAGATTTGGTTAATCTTGCTTGCAAAGCTGGTGGTCGCTTAATGTCTTTGTGTATATGGCCAGATGGGATAGTAGGCAAAACAAGTGTATTTTAATCTGCACCATGGGGTTGGTAAGGTATGGTTGCCAGTGACACTGGTGTATTCGTAATATTATCATGAGTGAGAAAGTTCCATTGGTGGTTTGAGTATTCAGTGCCTAGCTTTGCTAGGTAGAGTTGCCAGTAATGCTGATGGATTCAGGTTGTCACTTCAAGCCGTCGGTGGTTTGAATATTCAATGCCATACTCTAAAGCTGACGGTATAGGGTTGCCAACTGGCTGGATACTGTTGTCATAAGAGCT
This sequence comes from Homalodisca vitripennis, assembly GCF_021130785.1. Classification (NCBI taxonomy): domain Eukaryota; kingdom Metazoa; phylum Arthropoda; class Insecta; order Hemiptera; family Cicadellidae; genus Homalodisca; species Homalodisca vitripennis. The sequence goes on along the minus strand of NC_060215.1, from coordinate 18,140,193 downwards.
GTTATATTCAAATGTCACTTTAAAACAGGTGAGTGATTTGCCTCAGTTGTTTGCATATTTGGTGAAGTCGCTTAAAGTCGGTGAGATAAGGTAGCCAACAAAACTGTTACATTCTCAATGTCACATTAAAATTGGTGAGTATTTGCCTCAGTTTGCATATTTGGTGAAGTCGCTTAAAGTCAGTGAGATAAGGTAGCCAGCAAAACTGTTACATTCTCAATGTCACATTAAAATTGGTGAGTATTTGCCTCAGTTTGCATATTTGGTGAAGTCGCTTAAAGTCAGTGAGATAAGGTAGCCAGCAAAACTGTTACATTCTCAATGTCACATTAAAACTGGTGAGTATTTGCCTCAGTTGTTTGCATATTTGGTGAAGTCGCTTAAAGTCGGTGAGATAAGGTAGCCAGGGAAGCTGTTATATTCACAATGTCACCTTAAAATAGGTGAGTGGTATGTCCTATTAGTTTTGGTATTTAGTGCAGTCTTCTTATGCTGTTGTTTTAGGGTTTCGAGCAAAGCTTTGTAAATTAGTACATTCTTGATTTGGTGGTATGTTAAGGTAGAAAAGACTGTAAAAGTTCTACTGTAGTAATATTTTATAGTAATGCAGAAAGAATGGCAGAAGGTTTATGCATGTTATAAAGTACTATTTATTTACAAGTAGTATAGGATATCATAATCATAAATTAGCTAAAAAATGATTGAGTAGGGAAAATAGGCAAGGTATTTTTATGAAAAGTTTCACATGATTTTCATCAACTTCTGCTGTATTATAAAAATAGAACTAATCAATATAATGAATCAAATTTACTATCAAAAGATGTATTCATGGTTACTTTTCAGTAAAATTACAATTTAAATCGAGCTTTTGTCATACTGGGGTAAAACTTTCCAATACTCTCTTCATAGAACGTTGCCGCCAGTGACTTGAGATGGGTTCTTGGCGTTTCGTGTATGTAATCTGATCAGAAACTCTGCCTTCTTAGCCACTTCTTAAATTTAAGGAACAGGTGAAAGTTACTAGGTATTAAGTCAGGGCTGTAGGCTGGATGGTCAAAAATGTCCCATTGAAATCCATCAAGAAGCTTTCTTGTCAGAGCAACATTGCGAGGACGGGCATTATCATGAATACAGACAATTCCAGAAGTGATCATTTCTCTTCTTTCACTCTGAACGGCTCTCCGCAACCGTGTGTCACTGTAGCCTTCTGCTTTATCAAGGTTCCTGGCTGTAAATGAGAATTCCAAGAGCAAAACACCTTTCTGGTCCCAAAACACGGTACCAATAATTATTTTTCTTGAAGCTTTTTTTTTATTGTTTGGGTTTGCTTAGAGAATTTGAATGGATCCATTTTTGTGACTATTCTTTAGTTTCTGGTCTGTCACACAGAACCTCTGTCTTCTCCTTGTCACAATTGTTTAAAAATCTTCATCACCTTCTTAATGGTTAAGGAACCATAATAGAGCTTTGCGGTCATCGTACAATGATTTTTAAACCCATTGAGGACAAAGTTTTTGGAGTCTGAGTATTTTGTTATGATATTGTAGAGAGCTGATCTTGAACTTTCAGGAAATTTATCAGACAACTTACTAAAAGTAAATTGATTGCCTTCAACTATTTCATCAATTCGTTCAATGATGTCTTCTTTTGAGACAGACTTGGTCCTTGGCCTCTTTCATCATGAACATCAACTCATTCATCTTTAGATTTACTGCAACACACCATCATTCATATAGTTCTCATCATATACTCATGACATTCTTTGATGAATTTCTGCTGCGTTCAGCTTGAGCAAATTTTAGCTGAATTTCAGCTTTGCCAAAATCGAATAACACTTCACATTTGGCAGGAGAATCAATTGTATCTGCCATGTTTATGCGTTGTTAGATGAACTCAATATGGGTTCAGACGCTCAGCAATGCGTGAAGTATTAGTGGAAGAGGTTCGCAGTAGACTACTGTGCATTGTTGTATTGTACCGTTCGACTTGCTGTTTCATAACATGATCGCAGGTTGAAAAATAACAGCCCTCATATAATGCTATGAGCTGCAATGCATATATATTAAATTAATTTCTATCATGCAGAAACTTTATCATTAAAATAAGATTAGATTCTTCAGAATACAATTATATAACTATGACATAAGTATTGACAATAATGTAAATTCATATCACTAAAGTGATACAAATTCTGACACCAAAAGGGATTATGCAGCAGAAAATGGCTGTAGGTATATTTTTGCGTAGATGTATTGGTGGGAATGATTGGAGACAGCTACTACAGTATTAATAATGTGGTAATTCTCTTCGTTGTCAGTTAAACTCATAACTGCAAAATGCTAAACTCTTCGGGAGATTAAGGAAAATTCTTTAATTTATCAGTTAAATTCATTTTGGATACTCCGATTGCATAATTACAACAAGTATTGGCTAAAACGTACCTTGTTATACAATCCAGGTATCTTCATATGGAATCGCGTTAGCAGTTTTTAATATTGGATTTGTTTTAGCCTATAATGGTTTTAATACATCTCTTTAAAATTTGTATTCTCAGTTATTTTTAGTTATAAGATAAAGTGTATCGCACTGTACTGTAAGTTAGCTAAAATACAATGAAATTATGCAATATTATGCAGGACCAGTCCCAGGGATAGTGCTTGCTGAGGTGTGAAAACCCTACTATCGGTGCAGGGTTTCTTGGGAGCCCCTGTAATGTGACAATACTGTATTATGTGTCTGGCAGGAGAGAGCCACGCTTCTGCGAAAATGGTACAACGCCATGCAGGACCATGCCTCAGAGTTGGCTGCCCTGGTGACCGCAGAGGCGGGCAAACCTTTGCCTGAAGCTCTTGGAGAGATCAACTACGGCAACTCTTTTGTAGAGTGGTTCTCTGAAGAGGCTCGCCGTGTACATGCAAGTATACGTTTTTATTTTTTTTTTAACTAGTATTATACCTTCTAGTCAATTATTTCTCTTAAATTTAATCCTTTATCCATTTAGTTGTATGTCTGATGTAATTAAAATCTGTTAAATAAATGTTTACTAATGTTATTAGTCATTCTAAACTCTTTAGGCATTCCTAGTAATAATCGAACATTAATGTTAGGGGTTTGTCAATGGAAAGTTCCAGGATTCAGTCTTTGCTGTTATGTTTTTCTTTTCTTCTGTTGGGAATTTGCGTGTTAAACTGAAATTCGATAACTGTTTCAGTTTAACATCTGTTGATTGAAGGTGGCTTTCCAAAGCGAAACCGAAATATGTCAAGAAGATTGTTTCAACGTGAACCGGAAGACTTTGATGTTACTTAGCTAACTGTTCTGAAATAATATGAATTTCATATACTTTAACAAACCTCAGATTGGGATTTGAAAATTTTACTTAGTTGGGTTAGTGGAGGGATATTGTAGGACCGATTTCATAACAATGACTTTTTCTACGAACATTATTAATATCTTGGCATGCACATATATTACTTTATGTCATGTAGTTAACCCTCAGCTAACATTGGGCATGGATAGGGCCAATTATGTCATACATGAAATAACCGTAAGAGCGAAGTATGTGCATAGAAACAACTTTACAAAGTATTATTTATTTTCTTTTTGACACCTTACACATATCAATATTCTGAACCATAAAATAAGAAGTAATAATCTTGTGACAAGAGCTCAGAAGCGTAACCTTTGTGCAGCTGGCTAGTAGCTTGTTGTCTGCTATACATCCAGTTATGTTTAACCACGCTTGTGACAGTTGGCAGACGTATCCGAGAATATTTGCTTCTATTCTCTGAAGTGCAGCTACATTATCTTTTGTTTAATATAATGTAGTTATCACTGGCTGTAATTGGTTATAAGGTAGGTTATCGTTGCTGGTAGGTTATGTTGTAAGATGTGCTGTGGTTGCAGGGTGACGTTGTGCAGAGCCCCCAGAAGAGCAAGGAGATGATCATGGTGAAACAGCCGATCGGTGTGGCAGCCCTCATCACCCCAGTGAGTATCCTGCTACTTGATGCAGACAAAAGTCGGAAACTTGATGAGAAAAATGTAAACCATAATTGGTTATGTCTGTTCATGCTTATTGTTTACAGATACTACAAGGGCTATTCTGAAAGTAACTATCGTTACAAAAAAAATCAGATTAACATATTTTAGTATACTAATTTGAAAACCACATTTTTTTCTCTATTTTTATGTATAATTGGCATTACGATTTAAGCACTTACCATATCTTTTGACTAACTTAGAAATTGCTTTGACTAACTTTATCCAGCCAGTGACATCATCTTTAAGTTCATCATCGTCATTGAAACTCTGATTGCCAAACCACTTTTTCATGTGCATAAAGAGATTATAATCACTTGGAAGCAAGTCTGGGCTGTAGGGTGGATGGTTGAAAATGTCCCATTTCAATTCTTGCAGAAGGTCTGTGATTTATCAAGAAGAGTGAGGCAGAGCGTTGTCGTGTAAAATGTCATGCTTGTTAGTGCACTTATACTCATTCACGTACACTCCCTTCACGCATAATGTTTGACCTATTAATCCACAAAGTTCCCTATGAAAAGCTGCCCCCAAATATTTTTTTGCTGTAAAAAACCTAATTACAACACGAACTTTGTAAAAAACTGTAACTGTAACTGTGTGTGTGCTTTTATTGTAAAAAATACTCAAGAAACTTTGAGCTGGATAAGATCCATTTAGTATAGCGAACAAAGCAAACGAAAAAGGAGAAGAAGACGATGAAGTAGATATGGTGCTGGAAGAAAGTGCACAGAGTTTCATACAAGCTGGAGGAAACGTCGTCTACCAAAATTTTACTTCTGAGGAGACTGCGAGATTTGGCAGCCACAAAACAACAAACAGCAGTAGAATAAAAGACAATCACTTTTAATTAACTTTTTTACCCAAGCTTAAGTTTTGTTTTGTAGTTCATGTGAGTATATATATACCTATTATAAACATGTTTTATTACTTTGCCTTAAGTGCATTTTGATGTGGAAATAAAATTAAAAGCCCCCACACACAATCCGACCAATCCACGGAGACGTCTGTCGAGGCGTCCGATCCCGGGTCAGTCGATCCCACACACTGCCTGAACAGGCAGGTCGGATCGGTATGGGGGCCTTTACACAATTTCAAAGTCGTTTTTATCATTTTCCATGTGATTTGAACTTTTTACTTATCCGACCCTGCCGTGACCAGGTTTAGGTCAGATAATTGAGATTGCACTATACCTTGAAGAATGTTATGCTACCTAATTATATCAGTATAAATAAGACAGGACAATTCCAATGTAAGTTTATAAACCAGTAAAAATTGGCAAAGTTCCAAGGTAAGTTCATATCTGTTAATTAGAGTTATATAAGGGCTGTTCCAAAATTAAGCACCGTTTGCTTATAGGGTTGGTAGTAGTGGAGGTAGCACTCTCTCTCACACAATGGCGTGCGCAGCAGGTAGTCGCATTTAGCCCCATGGCACTTAGAAGGTTGATTGACCAATCGTTCATTTTCTATAGCTTTGCAAAATGTGTGCCGCAATTAAGCTGCCCGCAAAATGCAAAGTAAAAGTAAAGAATGTCTTATTTTACCAGGCGAAAGTAAAAAAACTGTTTGTATTTACTTTTGTGACGAAAATAGCCTTGCTATCGAAAGGCCTCACAAAAATAAAAGTTTTAAGTGTTGGTTTGTGTGTTTTAAATGTAATTAAGTTACTTTTGGATCTCTTCAGACGCATGTGGAATCCAGATTCCAGGAGTCAAGTCTGTGGCAGTGACACACTTCAGACACTGTTCTAAGCGGAATGTGAAATGGAATTAAACTCAATATTCGCATGGTTTATTTCACGATTTGACAAAAAGTATTTGTTGTTGCTCCTAAATTTCTGAATTAGCCTGTATTGTATCTAAGGAATGTTTAATGTTTCAGTGGAATTTTCCACAAGCCATGATTACCCGCAAGGCAGGGGCGGCACTTGCGGCTGGCTGCACATGTGTCATCAAACCAGCCGAGGACACTCCATTCACAGCTCTGGCTCTCGCAGAGCTAGCAAATCAAGTTGGTGAGAAAAACAGATAATTTTAAAACGGACATGAGCATTGAGTCGGGACTTGGAATTTATGGTAGCTATGGTATTCTCTGGTGCATATTTAGTCTTATCAAGGAACAGTCTATATTTCCGTGCCAACCACAAAATTTGCAGCCTTATTTTCTAGTTTTTTAAATAAATTTATGCGTATTTATAGTGCGATTTCTGCATTTTATTTTATTTTTACTATCTATTTTTGTTTTTACTTGAAACTATAAGTAGTGATATAGACTTAACAACTTTCATGAAAGCACATAACGTAGCTTTGCCATTTGATCATGAATGGTTAGTCTCATGAGTGGGTTTGTCTAGTGGGTACAGTGGTTATCACAAATTACCGAATCAAACAATGACAAGCTTGGTAGCTCCTTGGTTGGGTGACCACTGAGTGATCCTGTCCTTGCAAGCAGCCTACCTGTCTATCCAACTTTAATGGTGCTTAAAAAATGACATTAACCCTTTCATCCATTTTGGCCACAAAATGCACCAAATAATAATAATAATTGGTGGTGCAGGTCTATTGTGAGGTTAATTGTCCATTTTTTAAGTCTCTCACCACTAAAACCTGTAAAAATGTATTTCATGACATTTGTTACATGATTTAACAACATTGTAAATTTTACTTAATTTTATTACACTTAGCAAACCACTTTTAATGAGTCATGATTAAAAGCATTTTCAAGTCTTCTAAAATGTTAAAAATTCTATTATATTTTAAAATGTAAATTGTGAGCTGTAAATTTGCTAGAAAAAACTTGAAAAAACAGTGGTGGATTTTACTAATTCTTTGTAACATGAACGATATTAAAATTTGTCTTCAGAGGTCTGGAATATTTTTTATTTTCATAAAATTTGGTGAGAGTTCTACCATCTGTGTAAAGCTATCCAATTTGAATGTTTGTTGCTTAAAAAAAAAGTTAAAAAGGATAGTTTTGATCTATATATCTGAATAACAATATTAATTACTATCAATTCTGTTTTACGAGACCTAACGAAAAGTTCAGAATCAGAAGAAAATAAACATAAACATCAGAAGTTTGTGGAACATGTACTTTACAGAATAAAAAAATATTTTGTAGTGGTCTATGAATTTTGAAATTGAATTGAATACAATTCAGTTTGTTATAGTACTTCCAATCAAATATCTATTTTAATTAGATAAACTCTTAAATTCTTCTAAAATATGAATTCTCTTGAAATGATCTAATAGCTGATTTATGTGTTGTTACAGTTTTCTTCTTGTACATCCTGACTTATGGTTTTGTTGGCGGTTTAAACCTTTTACTCTTATATTTGGAGAATGTATATACAATTTACAATAGCAGTAATCTTTCCAAATAATTAAAAATCTTAGTTTAGTTAAAGCTCATTCCTACTGGGGTTAGGAATGAGCTTTACCCATTTTCCTAGGTGGTAATTCCATAATATTAATGAATTAAAAATTCACCTTTGGACGTTCCTTACTATTGCCACATTATTTTGGTTGCAAAAGTAAGGTTATTAAACGTTGCAATAGTAAGGACTGTTAGAAGGTAAATTTATATAATTAATTTCAGTTTTAATTATTGCACTGTAAAAGATTTATATTTTAATACCATTTTAGTTTTCAGTCACACTGCCAAGAGTTTATTTAAAACTGTTTTAATGCCAACAACTTTTAATTTGAATCAACAAACCAAGTCTTTACACACTTGCTCTTACGAGTCTCCTCATTCCTGAAAATCATGATTACTTTGTTCTTATTATTATATGTAAGGATATACAAAGTCAGGTGAGTTAAGAATTATGAATACCACATGGTATGTCAGTATTATCCTGGTAGTAATTATAATGTCGCGTTGTAGGAATCCCCAAAGGTGTGATCAACGTTGTGACAAGTGGACGCGCCAATGCTCCAGCCATCGGTAACATCCTCTGCACCAGTCCACATGTCGCTGGGCTTTCCTTCACAGGTACTTAAATGTTATCAGTATAAATCACAATTTATTGTGGCCTATATATAATAGTGGTCACCATCTGGGTTTAAATCCTTTTATAAGAATCCCATGGTGAAATGTTTGTAACACTTTTCCAATCTTGTTGTTTTTTTTTGCAATGTTTGTAGTATAGGTTCAATAATAAACAAAGTCAAAAATACATGACACAAAATCACATGAGAATAATATTAAACACAATTTCAAACTAGGATGTGGAAATATCTGTATATCTGACTACTGGAAGGCAAATGGACAACTGAGACAACTTACAAAATCTCTACTTCTGATTCTGCTCTGTTCGCATTGTTATCACTGTAGTTGTTCTGCCATTACCACCACCACAGCCTAGATGTAGATTTGTGATAATCACGTTTGGCATCTGTACTTTCACAAGTGTGTTTTGTATTTCAAAATGAATTTACTGAAAACTATGCCTTCGCACTGTAACACATGATTTTTATATGAAGGTATGAACAAGAATTTGAAACATATTCTAATGTAGGATTTATGTACATTAGTGATGTGTTGAAGCCGAATTTTGAATCCACCAAATCTTCAACCAAGTTTTGATTTGAGATAGTTTATTTAAAAGAAAACAACATTTCATATATCTGCAAATATTTGAGCTATGTATTAATTTATAATAAAATTGATTAACTATGTAATATTATAAGTACAAGCAGCTTAGAATGAAAATATCCTCTTTAGTCCTATGTTTTTTGTAGTGTTGCATAATTTATGTGGAATGTTCTTGTAGATAATATAATGTTTAAATAACAGACTATAGATAATTAGTTAATGTTTTTTTTTAATCCTGGTTCTTGAATTCCGGATTTAACTGCATTTCTTGTTTAATATTTATTTCTTACACATAGGTGCATGGTATTTAGATGACTAAAGATAAGTAAGGCTATTGTATTATGAAAGGTTTCCTTGTGTCTAGAATTTTCATCACCCCATGCCTTACCGTTTTCCATAATCAATTGCATGTAAGGAAATGTACTGTATGTGTGACTTGAAATTTTAAATCTTTGAGTTTGATGGTTGCAAAATTTAGCTTTCATGGTTTTTGGTTTGTAAATATTACAATGACTTGAACATGTCAATTTGTTGTCAAACATTACTCCTAGTTATTCGAACTCATTGATTCTACTGATACAATCACAGGTATGATCTACGTAGAGTGAGGGTGTCGCATAACGTGTTACTTCTGTCCTTTAGGAATATTGGCATAAATTTAGTGTGTTTTATTTTTATAAAGTTGGACACTTTTGATCAAACCACTATGACAAATTTTTACTAAATTTCAAACTGCCAATTGAATTACTTATTTTAAACTTTGTATTTCAGTGTCGTCTGCAAAGAAATTATTTGTTTTCTGATACATTGATTTCAGCCATATTATTATGCATACAAGGAAAAGCATTGCCCAATGTATTTGTCTAGATGACTCCATTCCCTGAACAAGCTAGTTATTCCATTGGTGGTCATGAAACAATACCATGTACCTCAACTAATTTCAATTTTTGCAAGACCTTTATTCTGTCTACGGAGTTGAAAGCCTTAGTAAAGCCAACACATATGTTACATACAACAATTTTGAGAGTTGCACTGGTTTAGTCGGCAAATCACACTGAGCAAAGTTATCTAGCATTTTTAGTGTGTCAAACTTTAGTGTTGAAAGATAGAAGGAATGCAGGCTGAAGTTTGATTAGTGTTGAAATTAAAATAATTAATTGAAGGTAAAGGGCGTATATGTGGAAAGGAGCAGGTTCAGACACATCCACTAATAACACGACGGATAGATAAGGACTTGAACTATCTCACTGCACTAGTTTTTAGCAAATCATCACATTGCCCTACCTGGCACCTTTTACTCAACTGACAACCTTTGACCAACTTCGTAAATATTCAAGAACAATAAGACTAAAATTACGCACAAACCTCTCTAAAAAATTAGCTCGAACTAAATATCAAACTTTTCAGATGACTGATTACACCAAACTAGCAATGGATTGTTTACTGCATACCTACAACGATAAAAGCACATCATACATGCTCTACCAAGTCCAGCAAGAGTTTGGAAATTGAATACCCTCTCGTGCATGTCCCACTTATTGAACCTGTAATATTAACATATTGGCTTATACATATTTTTATTATCAGCTTAACTGGAGTTATCCTATTAAAATGCTAAAAATGTAAGTGTTCTGTTATATGTTTATAAAAATGTATTTTTCAAGTTATTTGGTTATATTTTACATCTTTTTGGATTAACATGAAATGGGCTTTAATGATAAATAGATAGTGATATATTTGGTCATAATTTAAAAATAATAATGCTGTACAAACTAAAAAAGTTTTGGAATTTTTTAAATTTTTAAATTTTTTTACTCAAATAATATAAAAAAAATACACCATTGTTGCTTTTATTTCATTTGAAATGTATTTCTCTACCTAGCAATACTAGAATATGTGTGTATATATATATACACACATATTCTAGTAATATATATATGCATAGTTTGTCAGAATAAATGTTTTTTCTAAATACTGAAATTTCAAGAATATTGATTTTTTTTCTTGTAGTACACTAATATTCTTATAGTAACTTATTAATCATTTAAATTTCAATTAACTGTAGTATTGCAGTTTTTATTATGTGTTACAACAATATTAGTCTAATTTATACTAAAATTTGGTTGAAAAAGGTGTTAAAAAAAATTATTTAGATGTCACGGAACGGTTCCGTAATATAAACTTTGAGCCCAGACTAGCTGTCACAGAACCGTTCCGTGATAAAAGGCCAATGGGTTAAACCAATAGGATCAAGAATCAAGAGTATTTATTGCCATCCCACAAATATATTGTTATAACAAAGTCCTTATAGCAGAAAGGTTATACATATATGCAATATAATACAACAGTATAAAAAAAAATATAAATATAAATACATACTACATACATATGGTAAATAGCACAGGCAAAGACAAATTTTTAAAAGAATAAATTATATACATTACACATAAGCATTTTGTTAACATTATAAAAAGCTTTTTGTTTTAACCACTTAAGCAGAAAAATTTATTTTTTACAGGAGACATCTTTGGCATTTACAGACAGCTTTTTGAATAATTTAGTACCAACATAAAAGTAGGAGTGCTGGGTTTTAGTCAGCCTAGCAAATTCTAAGTCAATAAGGTTTCGGTATCTAGTGGAGTAATCATGATTTGAGCTTCTAAGGTTAAGTATGTCTAAATTTTCTTTATATACATTAAAATCTGAAATATAAAAATGCAGGGTACAGTAAGTATATTATGATCTATAAAAAAGGGTTTACATGAGTCAGTAGTACTTACATTGAACATTGTGCGTAATGTTTTCTTTTGACATAGAAAGACCTCTTTAGAACCACTTGAGTTACCCCTAAGAAGAGTTCTGTACAAAAGATGTGAGTGAAACAGTGCAAAATATGCTTTCATTATCAAGGTGGAGCTGGTACAAGTTTTTAGTTTTTTTAAACAAAAATACTACTCTAGATAATCGGGTGCAAAGAACATCTGTGTGGTGTTTCCAGGTAAGATTTGAGTCCAAGTTGATACCAAGTAGTTTGACTGATTTATTTACAGAGTTATTCCTTAAGCTAAAAATAATATGCTCAGTCTTATCTTCATTCACAAGTAAGCCATTAGCGGAAAACTAGAGGTTAGGATAAAAGTAAAGGTAAAAAAGAAAAGAAAATGGACAACAACAAAAAGTATGGCTTTTTGTACTAGAAGAGAGGACAACAAAGATATTAAAACTGTGTGTTTTGTAATAATCTAAATAAGTTTTTTCATAATGATACCAAATAAAGTTCCTCAAAAGTTTTCCTGCTAAAATGAACATTTCAATGTTTGTGGACAGGATCCACAGAAGTTGGGAAATTGCTGTACAGGCAGTGTGCATCCGGAGTGAAGAGAGTTGGACTGGAACTGGGTGGTAACGCACCTTTCATAGTGTTCGACACTGCAGACTTGGATAAGGCAGTGGAAGGAGCAATCGCATCCAAGTTTAGAAACTGTGGCCAGGTAACATTTAAAGTGTGTTCTTGGTGTTCTAGGAGTGACAGAATATAACTAAGACCTACAGTAATTGAGTCCTGTGCTAGTGAGAGTAATATTTTAGTACCAGTAGTATTTAAATCTCAATTAGAATATCATAACTCTAAATTTGAATAGAGTGTCAGTATTGAGAAATAGTCCCATTTTAAGTGTTCATTAACCCTTTGAGTGCCAGTCATTTTCCAAAATCATGTGTATAAAGTTCCGGGCCCGTATTCTGCAAATTTTCAAACGTTTAGGGAAAAAGCTATTGTATGACAACTGTCCAAGAGATTGTCATAATTCCCTGTTGTTTTTCAGTAATAATGTGAAGAATATGACATATACTCCATTGTTATTGAAACAATAATAAAGAAATTGCAATATATCTTTTGTGTTTCAATCAGTTGTTTATATCTAATATTTTATCATAATATATGAAAGGCCATTAAAAACTAACCAAATTCCATGCAGTATACATTTTTATAGAGTGGAATAAAACATAAAACAGTAATGTGACTGAAAGTAAAATTTTACTTTACAACCCAAGGGCCTAGAAAGGAAGTTGTCATTAAATAATTGTACTGTTAACTACATCCTTCTCATTTTATTGAGTATTGTTTATAGAATATATCGGGTGTTCAAAATTGTAAGAGTACTGAAGGAATCTTGGAAACCATAAGAGATTACATACAGTAAAGATTAAATGGACAAAGTTGTGTGTAATAGCGAGATCAACAAATCAATGTGATCTAGTTAATTATAGGCTGCATCATTCACTCTCTGCGTTCAAAAAACTGTTATTGGTTAACGTTTTCAAACCGTCACAGCTCTTTTGTTAGTACCTGTAATAGAACGTTTTTTACATGAAATCTGCATGATATTTCTTCTAGTTTTTGAATATTATAATGAAAAACATTTCAAGATAAGTATACGAGTAATTTTAAGTAACATTTCAAGTAGCAGGAAGTGTAAAGTTTGAGTAATTTTTAAATGCATCGACCTTAATTTTACTGAACTAAATGAAAGTAGATTTTTTACTGATTTTAAAAGGACTTTGAATGTTATACTTTCCGTTATATAACCGTCACAGCTCTTTTATTACTATCTGTAATAAATTTTTTTTTACATGAAATCTGCATGATATTTCTTCTAGTTTTTAAATATTATAATGAAAAACTTTTTAAAAAAGCAAGCAGGTGGTGTAAGGTTCGAGTCATTTTTTTTTAAATGCACCAACCTTTATTTTGCTTAACTAAAAAGAAAGTAGATTTTTTACTGAATTCAAAAATTCCGTAAATGTTATACTTTCCTCATGAGTTTCATCAAATAATTAATAAAATCCAGTTTTTTATGGTTGTTTGACGGGAATTTTTTTATACTATTCAGATGGTTTGGGACACTTGACTGATATTTCACTGCACATATTATTGGAATCAACTGTTTAGTAAAACAGAAATTGTCTAAAACTGACTATTATTGACATTTTTGTGACTGATGAGCAAAATAGCTTGTTAGTTTCAAATTGTATCTTATTTATAATCAAATAAAAAATAAAAATCATGTAATAATGACTAAACTTGAATAAATTGCATAATGAAATAAAAATAAATTCATTCTAAGAGATTTGAGAGTTATGTCCAACCTACAAAGTGGTTAGCTCAGGTGTTGTTGGCATCTCTTGGAAAATGGAGTTCGTGTGAACTTTGGGTTTCTCAGGATATAGACAGGGAGTGTTTACAGATGCTATGCCCTGTCTTGCAACCCTGAGATGTAGCCATTGTATAGTGATGCATTAAAAGCTTTTATTGTTGTACTCTTGAATGTTATGTTTCTTGTCTCTCACCAATGCATAAGAAAAAAGGTGGTTGGTCACATAATCCACAGCCAAAAACATTACAATGTGTTGTAAATGGTAATAATTGTAAAAAAACATTGATTTTTAATAACAGGCAGATGAGAAAGTTTTTGACATTGTTGGAGTAGGATAATGCCCTTTTTACTGGTTTGTTGTATTAAAAGATCAAAAGCCAAGCTCTTTAAATTTTGTTTTTAGCAATGGAAAGATGGAGGATTTTGCCATTGATCAGTGATACAAGAAGTCAGTAACACTAAGTTTCGAGATCTGCAATCTGATCTCTTCCTCAGGCGAATGGCTAATATAATATAACATATAACTATAATCTAGATTAAAATAAACAAACCATACCAGAGCATTGTGACACTCATTAGTCAGGATTCACAGCAAACATGTTATGTGACAACGCCATACACACCCTAAAACATGCACTTAATAAAAACAAAACACTAATTATGAAACCGAACTAAAGAATATAGGTCACAATGGGTCTGCACTAACAGATCACAGACCTCAAATCTTGTTATCACTGAACGATGGCAATTGTCCAGAAAAATCCTGTTTCCTTCAGAAGCCAGGTTTTGCATACCTCTACCAAAATGAAAGAATGGACTTCTACTCAAGTCCTTTTTTGTTGAAGAAAATGTAAAAAAATTAAGTTCAAATTAAAATTTAAAAAAAAAAAAAATGTATCTCCTAGAGTACATGGGGACGGGGGGGGGCACCTGCCCATCATATGATTGTAGTGCAGACTGTAACCTGAACACATCTATTTTTGTTGCCGCTGCAATGTCATAGTCACCCCACTCATTGGAAGGATACAATGGGAAAGTGTCAACAACAACACATGACAACTGAGTGTGCATGCGACAGCTGTGATTCACTTGATATTTACATATCAGCTGTTGTGTAATGCATTATTTTAAAACTGAGAAAATAGCCAAGAGATGAAGCAGTTTTATTACATTATTATTGAATTAAATAAATATCATGCGAGACACATTGTCATTATTTGAATTTCCACAAACTCCTTAAAAAGTTAAGAATTTAGGAGATCAAGTAAGCATTTATCGCAGATATGTAAAAAGATGTGTAATAGTGTATTTTTAAGGCTTATTTTTAACACTGAATGTAATAAAATATCTGTTTGTATTGTATAAAGTTGTAAAATATAAGCTCTTTTTTTTTCCAGACTTGTGTCAGTGCAAACAGATTCATCATACAAGAAAACGTGTTCGAACCGTTTGTGAGGAAATTAAAAGAAAAAATGGCCGCTCTAAAGCTTGGAGATGGAACAAAACCGGATGTGAACCAAGGACCTTTAATCAATATGAAGCAAGTTGAAAAGGTTGGTTTGAATGATTTTAGACTTGCTAATAAGGCAAAAGGTTTATTTTATATAAGCATATCTTGGCTAATCCTTCTCAAAATTGTTGAAAACTCTACGGTTAATGACATTATCCGTAAAAAATCTGTGTAAAAGGGAGCCACTTTTACAATAGGTTGTCAATTATTCTAAACTTTAATTTGAACAAATGCTTTTAGGAAAACAGGGATTATCTCTTTGAGCATTTTTATATAACAAATTACTTTATGTTGCTAAAATATCCTATATTTTGCAGGTGGAAAGTATCGTTAAAGATGCAGTGGATAAGGGTGCCAATGTAGTGTTTGGAGGCAAGCGAGCTACACAGATCGGAGCACAGTTTTATGAGCCTACTCTGCTGACTGGAATTAAGCCAGACATGGCCTGTTACACGGAGGAGATTTTCGGTCCAGTGGCTGTCTGCGTGAAGTAAGTGAATTTCACAGTATTTATGGTGGTGTGTGGAGATTTTGTTTGCGGGGTATGTTTTTTGGTGAAAGTTTAGTGCAGATACTCATAAAGTTGGTTAAAACAAAATTTCTGGTAAATTTGAATAAAATAACTAGTTATAAAACCATTATTGGAAATGTTCGCAGAAAGTGTTACACTGACATTTGTGATTGTAAATTGATTTGGGCTCATGGGACACAGCTCTGTGCAAGGATCTTTTGAAACAGAATAATGGGAAGAGTTGATACAATATAAGGTTGACAGTACCGATAAGATAAAAAAGTGCAACGGTCACAGACAGGATTCGAACCTGCATTATCTCTTAACTCAGACGCAAAATCTGATGCTCTAATCTGCTCGGCCATCGGCACTCCTTAAGAGAAACCTCTTCCAACGGTTAGTCAAAGAAAGAAAATTGTCAAATTAGGTCACTGCAAATAAATGGATAATTTGACTAATGAGAAAATAAATTGTGATAAGTACCAAATAGAAGCACACTTATACACAATGTAACTAATAAAAAAATTTAAATAGTACTATTAAATAAACACAAATCAAAATACAACACTTCAAGTGAAGTTTACAAATACTTTGATTGCAATCATGACAAAACAAATAACTTCTTGAACACAAAAAATCAATATTCGAAATTATTGTAAATGGATTTAAGTAATCACAGAGTTTCTGTTTTCTGTGAATTTTTTAAAGTACCAGATTTTATTTTGCATAAAACCATTTTATCATTCTTTAAAACTTCTTCATGACCTTCAGCGTAGACAAGCATACACTCAACGTGGTCAAGAGTAACTTTGCAGTTAGTCCTCGCTATTTTTTTCATAAAAAATTCCACTCTGATACAATGATTTTGTCGCTATAGGAAAATCCACTGAAATTGTCATTTTTGATGTCAAAAATATTTTTCTATGGGGTCTTCAGAAAGGATTTTGTGATGCAGCATACTTGTAGATTACTTACACCTTTTTAAAATGGCTTCAGAGTGCTGTTATGGTTTCATTACATTCTTTTAGTTCAACAGTACAGTATATTAGGTCACACTTGTCATTGGTTGAATTAAGTATTTTGTGGAAAATACTTTTTATGAAAATATTTTACTTGAGCTTTTTTAGAAAATACAAACAAATCACTCTAAGCAAATTAAATTTATTGTCACTTGGATATGACATGTGCTATATCCAGAACCAAGATTGCTTTTACTAGCAAGTTTTTAAGGTTCAAGAATAAACTAATTTAAATTTAACTCGATGTAAAAATTTATTTAAAGTTTTTTATTGAAGATGGAAGGTTTGAAAGGATAACAGGATTTCGGACATTTGCCATCGTTATAGGTTATAAAGGTATAACACAACGTTTATACATCTGTTCCCTTAAAATAAATGTGGTTTTTTTATTTACCTGTGACAAATCTTAGTTTATTTATGATTAATGGCTCCAGACTCTTTGTTTGAAGGTTATTTTTGACGATGGAAGGATTGTGAAGGAAACAGGATTTTTCCGGACATTTGCCATCGTTCAGTGAAACAAGAAATCAGTAGCACTATGTTTCGAGATCTGCAATCTGATCTCTTCTTCAGGTAATAACTAACCTAATACATAATTACAAACTATGTTAAAATAAACAAATCATACCAAAGCGTTGTGGCATGCCTAAGTCAAGAATCACAACCACCATGTTGTTTGTCAACTTCACTAACTCTAAAAACATGCACTCAATAAAAAGGTTTGTAAATTATGTATTAGGTTAGTTATTACCTGAAGAAGAGATCAGATTGCAGATCTCGAAATGTAGTGTTACGTTACTGATTTCTTGTTTCACTGAACGATAGCAAATGTCTGGAAAAATCCTGTTTGCTTCAGACTAATCTACATTATAAATTTACTCTGGTAGAAAGAAGTTCAAACAAATTGTTGAAACTTCCTGGAAAAATTGTTCGGCAGCTTCCTGATTTTCACCTTATTTTTCTCCTCGAACCGCTGACTTGTGAATTCTGTGGAGTTTGAATCATGTAAGACAGTCAGAAAACACATTAAAATAACCTTCAATTCTGAGAGCTTCAAAAAGGTGTAGGCTTTTCCTCATATATGAGTCTGTCAATAATATTTTCACCGCATGTTACTGGGTAAACAATTGCAGCATAGCTTTCTTGAAATCCTCTCATTTAGATGTTTCCATAGTTTTTCTCCTCGCCATTCCAACTGATCAGGCATACTAGTGAATTTAACCAGTTAATTTAGCTTCTATATATCTTACCATTGTAATATTATGTCTATGTTCTTATCCACCCATTAAAATTATTGGATTCTTTCTGTAGGGGTTTTATTTAGGTAAACTTTAGATACTTGGACAACTTAGTTCAGGTTACTGCTGTTTATTTGTTTGTAGAAATATACTTCATTAGTAGAGCAAGGGGACTCCGGTACTTTAACCTTTAAAAATATATAGAATAACTAGTTGACCATCACATTATGGTCCTTTCTTACAAAGATCTCTTTTTTCTTGTCACTGTGTAGGTGTTCTTAACAGGATGACAATATAATGGCCTATGTATTAACATCATTTAAGGTCAATGACATTTTGGAGTTGATAATGTACTATTCATTTAATTAGTGAATCAACTGAAATTAGGCTTAAGAGCTGATATGAAGTGTAGCTCAGTTTTACTACCCAGTTCTATTGAAACAGTTTTGAGATAAAATGAGTTGGACAGGAGTCAAATGGTTATATTAATACCTGTAGTAGTGAGCTCCATTTTGTTGAAATTTGGCTCGGATTCACGGTTTCTGTTAATTTAATTTTCTCTTCACATTAAATCTGGTTAAGTGCCTGTTATTCTATCTATACACGCCCGGGAATAAAAGAGTCCATTTAACGCGTTGCACTCGTTTCACTTTATTAGATAATTATTTCAAAAGCAGGTGTCGGACTTTACAACTGTTGAGGTTCTAAAATGGGCTATGGTAGGTGCTCGTATGAAGGAAGTGGGTTTGGGTTTAGAAGTACAATAAAAATAATTACTTCTGCTTTCTCAAGTTTTGTAAATATAGAGAATATTTAGGAGATAAAATATGAAAAATATATTCAAGCTACCTCAAAAATTGAAGGATTGTTTGAGACCTGAAGAGGATACGGTTCCACTGCGTATGCCTGGAGTTTATAAAATTTCATTGTTGGTGGCTCAGTCTACGTTGGAGAAACAAAAACATGTAATATCTAAACGATTTTTTGAATAAATGATGTATATATGAAACGGGAGGATACAGGAAAATGAGTCATAGCAGAACATAATTATAAAACTAAACTTGTAATAAATCTGACAAAAGTACTTGTAAAAGAATAAGAGAAACATTAGGAAAAGCTAAGAAGGAATAGAACTTCAGTAAAGGAGATAGTATTAGATTATCTAAAATCTGGTAGTCTGTGCTTGAAGCAAAAATTACACTGAAGTAGTTGTATAAATTTAATCAATCAATCACTTGGTGAATAATGGTGGGTAAATAATTAGGAGATTTGTTTATTCACCTCGCTTACCCGATAGAGGTTTTATTCTTTACGGCAAAATTACCTAGCTATAATGTTGACGTACTAGCTTATATTGGCTTCTTATATACATAACTAGCTACAACTAAAGTAGCATTAATCGATTGACTCAGTTTTGTGATAAAAAGGTAACTAGTGTTCGGGTCGATGATTTCCTCTATTGTTGTGACTATGTGTACATGGGTATTAACAAAGGTTTGTGAAAAACTGATGAATTGAGTCATTTTTTTTGCCATGTAGTACTTATTAATTTTTAAACCTTTAATTAATTGTAAATTCTAGAAAAAATAATTGGTGTTTCTAACAATAATATTTGGTTAGAATAATATCTTCCATGAACATGTAAAGAGTTAAATATAGTGAAGTCCCGCTAATCCGAACACGTGTAATCCGAACGTCGGTTAATCCGAACAGGTCCAGGAGGAATTATTTATAACGATAATGAACAGTTATAGGAACTAATTACATAAAAAATGAAAATGGGTGCATCATTTCGTACATAAACAAAGAAGACTTTAATTAAATAGACATACAATATTTTATTAAGACAAATTGTGTACGGTACAGTACATAAATAATGAAGTTAAATACAGTACCAAATTGAAACTTATAGGTTAAGTATGAGTTAAATTACTGTATTAAGAAGTGAAATCAAACAAAAATTGGACGTACAGTACTGATATTATTATTGAGTACAATATTAATTGTTAAAAGACATAAATTCAGTTATTGTCTTCTGTCGCATTGAAGAGTCTATTGGATGACGCGTAGTTTCGTACAACTATTGAACGCGTGGACCCATACAATATCCAGTACGCTCACATTGCTTAAAAATAGAACTCTCACACTAAATACGGTAAATGTGCTTAGTATTCGCAAACACGTTTATTTGTCAAGAAATACAATGCAACAGTCAGAAAACATGTTTTAATAAACAATGTTGATAATTCTATAACAAAATAGACCCATCTCAAGTTTAAAACCGTATTTTTTCTGTAATTCTGACTAATCCGAACAATCACATAATCCGAATAGGGCTCGGTCCCAATTAGGTCGGATTAACGGGACTCTACTGTACCAGGATTTCACTGTTCACTGTTGTTATGTCTTTATAAAAATACTGTCGAATAAAATTTTAGAGCGACTAAAAATGTGTTCAGTTTAAAAAATCAATTTTTTAACCTGAAAATCTTTGATTTGACACAATTTGATTTCAGTATTGTGGACTCTGTTTGTAATATAAATTCGCTTGACATGAGAACCTTACTTGACTGTTTGAATTTGACTTATTTTTTCAAAAAAGACTCAAGAAGGTGAGTCTGGCATTAAGTCATTTATCAATCAATCATAATTTTTATTTAGATTTTATTTAATAAAGATAATAGCGTCAAGTACATAAAGTAATGATAATGGGTTTTCATCAAATTCTTGGATGATGTCATCTGGTAAGAGGTTGAAAAGTTTCGTTCCAATGTAGGTTGGCTTCTTTTCGAACAGAGCTGTACTGTGTCTTGGTAGAGGGATTCTTGATAAATTCCTTGTGTTGTGCCCATGGTTTCTGATTTCTCTGAGAAGGCCAATTTTGTGAAACAAGAGTATCAATTCTTTGGTGTAGATAGGGATGACGGTCTTCAGCTAAGGATGTTATTATTACTTTTGTGTAGTGAGTAATCAGTTCAGGTTAATAGCAGAGGTGGTACCCCAGATTACAATACCGTATCGAATGTGAGATTCCAGGAATGCATGATAAGCTACTTTTGCTACATCTGTTGTGCTTATTTGCTTCAACCTTCTTACCACATAGACAGCAGGGTTCATTTTTTTTTACATAGCTCATTGATACGTGTGCTCAACGTCAATTTGGCATCAAGAATAAGAACATCAGGTAGAGCTACAATGTGTTTTCCCTTCTTGCCAAAATTTATCTGTTTGGTTTTTACTGGGTTTGCAGTCAGATCATTTGAATCACAGTAGTCGTCATATTTAAGGCTATGTAAGCATTTATGCTTAGTTCTTCGACTGTTTCCTTTACAAAGTAAGGTCATTTCATCAGCGTACATGACCACAGAGCCGTAGTCTCTAATGTAGTTTGAGAAGTCATGAGTTAAAAAAATTAACAGCAGTAGGCCCAGTACCGAGCCTTGTGGAACCCCTCTTGCAATAGGAAGGTATTTAGATCTAACAGTTTAGTTACACTGCTTGTTGTTGTATGCTTATCTTAACCAATTGTGAGCATCCTTCAAGATAACTCCTAAACCAGCAGGATGCAGTTCCCTGTAACCTGAGATTCTTGAGCTTCTTTAGTATTATCTGATGTCCCAGACAGTCAAAGGCTTTACTATAAGGTAATGTTATTGTTTACATTTTTACCATCCACATAGCCTGTCCTAAGGTGTATGTTGCAGCAAAAATCTGCTGTTTCTACGCACAAACTCCTTAGCTGAAGAGACGAATCGAAGTCAAAACAGAAAATCCACAAATATGTCAACTGCTCAAAGAATAAATTTGCATTGACACGCAATCCATAAGCGTTTTGGCCATCACGGAGTAACAGATCCCAAAAGAGTAACTGGGCCCTATGAGCTTTTGTATCCCAAAAAGGGTAACCGATCTCTTTGTGACAAAGCCTTGTCACCTGGACAAAATGTGTTGCATAATGGGGAATTAATTTATGACCCAGTTTGCATTTGAACCTGTTCTTTGTTTTAGTTTTCGGAACTCATCAGCATGGCGAAGTGGCCATGGAACTTTGAAATTTGCATTACAGCTGGTACGGTTTGTATTTATCAAAGACAAAGTCAAATCCCTTTTGGGATCCGAAAGCTCGAAGAGCCTGGTTACCCTTTTGGGATCCACAATATGTATTGTAAATTAAGTGTAACAAAAATCTTAATTTTCATATGTAAAAGACATATTTTTTTAGGAATTACAAACTTTTATTTCATTTACTTAAACCTCATAAGCTAACTTAGTTAATAGTATAAAATCATAGAGAATAACTTTTAAAAACTATATAAAAATATACTACATATATGAAACAATTTTGTTGAAATGGAATTATTAAAACTAGAAAATTGTGAATTCTCCCGTGGCAGAGTGGCCGAAAAGATTGAGCCCAATAGTACTAGAAGAGTGTCTCGATTGATTGAGAAGGTATCGTGACATGTCATCTGAAACAATGAGACAAGAAGACATTGGTCAGGAGGGGGAAGGGTAAAGGCAACTGCATCCGTCCTTACGTTCTTGTCCTAGAAATCAATGTCATGGTGTGTGTACGAATTTTGTTAGTTTAAATTTGTTTCATTGTTAATCAGGTTACCATTTTGATGTGGAGCAGGAAAATATGTAGTTGGTACCTTGCTGAACAGAAGTCACTACTTAAATTAATTAGAAAAATAAGTATTACAAGTTACTAATGGCAGTTCCAGACTTCTAGCCAGCTTAGAAGAAATCTTAATATACAGTATTAAAATCATCTGGTTACTCTATATACAGTTTATTTACCAGAACAATAGACAAGATAAATATCCGATATCCTCCCTTGCTGTTACTACTGACTAATCTAACTACTCATTCGGAAGTTCTAACCATTCGAACTTCATGTTTGGCCTTACTATACAAATATTGAATACTTTCATGTAATTGCATAACTTTTGCAATCATCAGCTTTATGCCTAAACCCTAAGATTATAATTTAGGAATTCATATTATAATGTAAAGTTAAAATAAAATTTGAATAAAATAAGCATACCATATTATAATTGTACTTATCAATCGGAGAAGTTCATTGGGCACGGTTACTTGTCAGTGATTCCTGGATCCATGACCTCACTTCATCTCTGCCAGCACAGATCAGAACATATCACCTGTTTATCGGAATTTTAACAGCTGAGCTATTCCATAAATACAGATTTAATATAGCAGCTTCTGTTCTATTATTCTAAGTGATCGTATAGTAGACATTGTAGTTTGTTCTACAAGTACAGATTTAATATGGCAGCTTGTGTTTTAATTATGCATCAAACACAAGCTGTCACATATACAGGGTGTACATAAAGTCCTGCACGGGTATAATATTTTCTGAACGATAACAGATAAATAAACAAGATTTGGTACATCAATACTACACCTAAAAATCTACTTTTTGAAGGAACTATCAGTTTTCTGTAATATCATGGGGACGTCCCGCAAGGAGTCAGAAGGAAATCTTAAATAGGAGCATAGGTCAATATGGACATCATTTTAAAGGGCTTATCTAGCAGAGTGTAATGCCGCAAACCGCACTCAAAAAGATTGATCCAGTAAAAAAATGGCGGCTGTTCAAAGATTTTACTTGGTTACATTTTATTAGTAGCCATAACCCCAGTAAAGCAAAACTGCAACCAAACGAATACTGCAGCTAACTACTACATTATGCTTGTCAGTTGTACAGAAGTGAATTATGACATTAGTTATCCTCAAGGGTTACAAATTTGGTCCTAATATATTGATAACGGGGAAAACCTGATAACAGTAACAATTAGAAATCTCTTATCTTTGGGTCGCAGTTAGGACTTTCCTATTAGCCAGTCTATTCATAGTAGGCTATTCTAGTTTTCTTGTTTTAGTAGTGCTGTCCATCCATTTTTATCAGTGCGCTTTAGTACAAAAGAGTTTGTCGTATTGCTTGTAGTTCTTCAACTACACTATGTCGCTTGACGAACGTGAACGTATAGACGATCACACGAGGAAGCATGCCATTTATTTAATGACTACTTTCACGAGAGGCAGCCAATTTCTAGAACAACTGTAGGGAGAACTGTTCAACACTTTATGAAAACAGGAAGTGTTTCCGATCGTCATAGGTCGCTGAGATTTCTAATTGTTACTGTTATCAGGTTTTCCCCGTTATCAATATATTAGGACCAAATTTGTAACCCTTGAGGATAACTAATGTCATAATTCACTTCTGTACAACTGACAAGCATAATGTAGTAGTTAGCTGCAGTATTCGTTTGGTTGCAGTTTTGCTTTACTGGGGTTATGGCTACTAATAAAATGTAACCAAGTAAAATCTTTGAACAGCCGCCATTTTTTTACTGGATCAATCTTTTTGAGTGCGGTTTGCGGCATTACACTCTGCTAGATAAGCCCTTTAAAATGATGTCCATATTGACCTATGCTCCTATTTAAGATTTCCTTCTGACTCCTTGCGGGACGTCCCCATGATATTACAGAAAACTGATAGTTCCTTCAAAAAGTAGATTTTTAGGTGTAGTATTGATGTACCAAATCTTGTTTATTTATCTGTTATCGTTTAGAAAATATTATACCCGTGCAGGACTTTATGTACACCCTGTATATATATATATAAGATATCTAGGTTTTTTGTTGTATTGGCTGACTGGTTTTCAAATCACCATTAGTTCGCAAAAGCCAAGAAAAGTCAAGTGTCGTAATACAGCTTGAGATTGAATTTCTGTATCTTTTTCTGGTGTTGGTTCAGTTATGGAATGTGATTTACATTCATCTGAGGTTGACCGTTTATCATAGTGACTGTTAAGAGTGGTAATGAGGTTAGTGGAAGTGATTGTGACACATATAGTTGTGGTGGTATTGTCAAACTTTGTCTGCACTTGTATTCCGCTGACGTTATTTTGGGATAACCTTGATATTTTGTCTACAAACACATAAAGGTAAGTATTGTTTTTTGGTTACAATTTAGTGTTGAATAGTTTAATACAATCTATTTATAATAAAATGGACAACAGGTTGTAGATATAATCTTAAACTGTTAATGTTGCAATGTTTAGAGTACATCCTTGATCCGGAATGCCCTATTGCTATCCACTTTAAGCAACGACATTTGCAGCAACTTTTTGACCAGGAATGACTTACTTGTTAGCACAATAATTTGTACCCGCTGTTGCCAACTTCACCACATCAAATGAATCTGTAATGGGTTAGGCCAGTTTTTGCCAATTAATTATGAGTAAATACATTTGTCATATATTAATAATTCAAGAATCTTTTCACATAACCGGCGATTAATTGTATGCTGTTACAATTGTACGATTCATTACAAATCTCGAAAGCAACCTATGCGGGGGGAGATTGGAATTGCATTGGAAAATGCTATCAGCCCACAATAACACATTCGAGATGAGTATTTAACAATACTTTTCTTCAAGATGCAAAAAGCACACAAAATCTTTTAACAATTTTTTTGACATATCATATTCTACTAATTATTCTTCCATGAGGAAACGTCACGCTATTTTATAATTAATTTTGGTGTGAAAAATCAGCTGTTTGAACACAGGATTGTCAAAAAAATAACGGGATCACACTGGAATTTCAATTGTTTATACAGTGAAAGAGATGTTGGGGTAAAGTAATGTTTGGGATCGGGAAAATCATTTGACTTAGCTACGAGTGAATGATTTCCACAGATCTCAGCTGTATTTGAAAGTAGCCACACAGAGTGATGAAAAGAGATTTTGATAAAATGTAAATGATGCGATGAAGTATAACTTAATCAAGTGCCAATGATAGTTATAATTTGCTGTGATTATTTAATCATATAATTTGTATATAACCATCAGTTTAGGCTATCATGTTTCTGTTTAAAGCAGTAGAAAGAATTTAGTTATATTTTAAAGGGTAGGTGAATTTTGAATGCAAACTTTTATATTTATATTTATTATGCATTTATTGATACAAATAGTTTATGAAGTTTTATTCAGCTGATAATTGTTTTTTAACTGTAAGAATATTTATACTGTTTCAAATTGTTTGAATTCACACCTGACGATAGTGACGTACCCTATCCACTGGATCCCTTGATCCTTCTACTTCATATTTTACCTACAATATCTGGCTCAGTAAACAGTTCTCTCAATTTTCGATTGTGCTTCACTCTATGTGTACATACAGTTCAAAATACTAGATATGACTGCCAAATAATTTAAACTATGAATATCGAGATAGTTACAAATGAGTTTAGAAATTATTTTATGTTTATTCCTAATTAACTCTTGTCTCGGACAGCTCTTGACACTTTGGTTGAACACATTTAAATTAGCATATGTTGAGTATGTATAATTTTAGATGTACTGCATATATTAGAAGTAAGCAACTATAGGAATTAAACCTAGCTTGTAAAATCATTTACTACGAGATACTAGTGTAGGCCCAATGTATACAGTTTAGGTCAAGATTATCAAGCATGTTTTTTATTTTCAGATCACTAATTTTTGTTTTTTCATTACAACTTAAAATTAGATATAGTACGCTACAGTTTAAAGTTGTTCCCTGTTAACTTTGTATACTTACAACATTGATATTACGCTATTTACAGTGTATTGTTTTATAAGCTATAAAAACATTGTATAAATAATTTTTGTGCAACGTTATAAAAATTTGAAGCCAGTCCAGTACTTTTGGCTCAGCATGATCAAGATACAAATTTTTTTCTGGACAATACTGTCTATAATGGATAGATCTTAGCACGTTCGTCAAAAAATATCAATCTAAGTCTGTTGGTTTACATTTTCACTGTGTTCTAATTCTCATTAAATTTTCTTTAGATTGTATTTTCACACATCAATAGGAAACATTATTATCGACCTATTTAAAAATAGCAATAGGAATGAGAAATGCAAAGCTAATACAACGGCAGAGCCCTGCATGTGTGATGTGAAGAGGCCGAGGAATGTGGTAACTGTGAAAGCATTGTGTATGACAGCCTGATATTTGATAGTGCACAGTGATGGAATCTATTCTATTTTTATCATTTTTGTTAGATTCCAAACGGAGGAGGAGGCAGTGGCTATTGGGAATAGCACGAACCGTGGGTTGGCCGGCTATTTCTACTCCAACAATGTGGGGCAGGTGTGGCGTGTAGCCAGGCGGCTGGAGGTGGGGATGGTGGGGGTCAACGAGGGCCTCATCTCGGCGGCGGAGGCGGCGTTCGGTGGCATCAAGGAGTCGGGCATCGGTCGTGAAGGTTCACACTATGGGCTCGACGAGTACATTTACATCAAATACATCTGTTTCGGCAACTTGCAGTAATACCATTCAATTGCTGCGGAAGTCATTTTTATACTCAAATCTTGTGTTCGTTTACCACTATCTGAAAATGTTTGTTTATTAATATATTTGTTTAAAATGCGAGGAAAATTATAATTTAATTGTAGAAATGTTAAATGATTTACTTTAATTATGTTGCCTGTAAATTTACAAGTAGAGATAAATATTTATGATTATACATATTATACTAATTTATATGGTATGCTAGTTTTAATGAAATGTAAAAATATTATTAATATTGTTAAGAAAGAATGGGCTAGTCCTAATTTGTTCTCCTCAAAATTTTATCGTAGTCTATGCAAGCTTGAATATTCCTAAATAGTATCATTTTCAGTTTTTATTATTTTTACTAAATTGACCTAATAGCAAAATGTACAAAGGCATTGATCTCATCTTAGTATATTCTCTGGTTAAGAATATGCTGTGAAATAAAACTTTGATAAAATAAGTCTGATTTTACCAATTTAATTATATGAAAAATAAATTTTATATCCGTTCAAAGCAGCCAGTAATTTGACACGTTTTAAGGCGGTTTAAAGTTGTAAAGGAATATTGGGAAAAAATGTTAGAGGAATTCAAGAAAAGTGTAGGAAAGGTGCCATCTTGCCAGTTACATTAAAATGTTTAATGTCTTTCACTTTAGTCTGATTTCAAATGCGTTTCTTTTTCCTTTGAGTCATTGTCTTTGATGTTTATAATACATTATGGAACACAAAAAAAAATTAATTTACTGTATTTATTTTAAGTAAAGCAGCTGGTAGGTTTTAGTGGCCAAATTTGTACCAAGGAAAATAAGAACAGCCTCTCAAAAATGGTTGTTATAATTAATAAGAAAAACTGTAGAACTTATTTTGTTTACACTTGAGACTGATGTTCGTAGGACGTAGACTCATAGCCCACCATTCAGTCGTGCAGCTGTAGCCTTATGTTGTGCTAGGTTGCGTCTTGAATCAACTTCAACGAGCAATAGATTAACTTCAATCGATATTTCATGTTGTTGTTGGTCAGTTGTAATGTTGTGTAGAGTAGGTAGAGTACATTCCTTTGTTATCTCCTTGTAGGGTAATCATTGTTAGTAATTGTAGGTTATGGTGGTAATGAAAGTCAGTCAGCCACTTACTACCATGTAGTATGTATAATTTGATGTAATACGTGGCCAGCCTGAAGTTTAACGAATTATTTTGTATATTGGGTGTTGGGTTGGGTTAATTTTCTAGTCACTAGATTTCTAGTCTCAGCTCTTGAAGATATCTTTCCCCAAGACAGTAAAAGTAGAAAATATTTTTCTAATTTCAAGAGGAATTGTGGGTATTTAAAGTAGTAACTTGGACATTTTCTGAGAATAAGGATAAAATCACTGAGGATTAACAAATTATTGCCCTTAATAAATAATTAATTTAAAACACATAATTCCCTAAAGTTATAACTCATAAACATACTGTAAAAGTAACATTAATTTTCAGGCGTTTTCCTTGGTTTTTATCATAAATTGAATCAAAATTCCCACTTTACATCCCAAAAATGTTCGGGTGGTTAAAAAATATTTCTTTCTACTTTTTCCACAAGGTATCTTAAAATGCTGTGACTAGTTTTTTGAATTATTAAAATTAAACCAACAGATCAACTCTTTGTAAACAATTCTGTTATTTCTAGAATTGCAATAAAATGGGCAGGGCTCTATTTTGTGATATAATAATCAAATGAAGTAATGCAAATACATTAAATTCTGCACTACGTCCTAAAAATCTCATTGATTTACAGTACGTAGTTTATTCAGTAGTATGCATATTTTAGTGTATTATTATATTTCCTTCTGTTTGTTTTGTAATTATTGTTAAATGACCCATAATGTTCATATAAATTATTTTAACAATTCGATTATAATTATAATATAATGTAATTAGAAGTTATGATCAAGTAAATATTTTATTTAAGAAAGCTCTTACTTTCTATAATTTTCATTTGGAGATTATTAAATTAAAGTTCTTTTACGCCAATCAGAGTGAAACATTTTTTGTTTCTGAAATAAAACCAGGTTGTAATGAATAGCTTCCAACTAATAATGTATACTGTTTAAATATGTTATTATAATAAATAAGAAGTCGTTTATACTGATTTTGCTTTTGATATTTTTATATAGTTATAGTATGTTAGAAGTATTTGTGTGTTGTTATAATTTGTAGAGCGTTTATGGGTGCAGCTAATGTACTGGACAGTTTAATAACTTTTTGATGGTTGCTCGTATAAAAGTGAAAGTATAAAACTCATCATATAATGGAAAAACACATTTTGTATTGTAATGTTTATAAATCATCGTAATTTGTTCGGAGTGTTGGGAATTTGAAATGAAATTAAAAGTGAAGGTAAAATTGCTTGGGTTTTAATTATCTCAATTAGAAGAGAACAGTAATTTTTCCAACCCTGATAATTACTGTTTTATAAAACAGTGCATGAATAATTTTCGTATGTGAATGTTTAATTTTGTATTAGTTTTTCAGAAACAGAAATGACATTGGGTTACGAATGAAACGAGCTGGAACATTGTTATTTAAGAAATAATATTTATTAAAAATGATTTTTGATCAAAATCGTGCAACAGCCACCAATTTTGTTAGTTGCGCATTTTGTTATTCTCACACAATTCAACTTACTGAGACATTTAAAATGATATGTTACTTGACACACTTATTCTTACTTAAACGAATTTATGAATGTTTAGATTTGCTGTTTATGAGTAAAACTGTTATGAAATTGTTATACTGCTGATACATTAAGCGTGTTCAGTGTATAAAACTCCACAGTGGTCTTATTATTTATACGAGTTACCATGTCTCGTTGGGTAATCA
Source organism: Homalodisca vitripennis (assembly GCF_021130785.1). Classification (NCBI taxonomy): domain Eukaryota; kingdom Metazoa; phylum Arthropoda; class Insecta; order Hemiptera; family Cicadellidae; genus Homalodisca; species Homalodisca vitripennis. The sequence goes on along the minus strand of NC_060215.1, from coordinate 18,109,908 downwards.
TGTAAATAGGACATATGCCAATAAGGCATAGTTCACAAGGTAAAGCAGAGTCTTCCACACTGACTTAATGTGATATAAAGTCTTCCAGCATAGGTTTTACATGCAGTAATGCTTTACACAACTGTTGTTAAGTTGCTCATATCCCATTTGTATAGTCAAATATATACTTTGTTTTAAAAGTCTCTCATGTGTGAGTTATTATTACAACCTACTGTCTTCACTGGCATTGTCCTGCTTTGACCCTCCATTCCCTCATGTCTTCTGCTGGCCTGTTATTATGTGATCTTCCGATCCTTAAGTAAGGAGTCATAAAATTGCAATGTTCTACGGCTGTATTGTTTGTAGAGATACCCCATACAGAACTTGTTACCGCTTTTGTTTTAATGTTAAATCTCAAGAAATGATGTCCTCTAGCATAGCTGGAGATTTTGTCTATGACTGTAATATATTCTCCGCTTTCTCTTCTGGCATGAGGGTAGGAGGATTCATTTGAGAATATTTGGGTTTTTGACTTGTCATTTTATTAATTTTTTTTAGTGGGAAAATTTATTTTTCTCATATTAAAACTTTGGTCCTGGCTTGTGTCCATTTGCTTTTGTTCATATATTAATAGACTATTCTGTTTTTATTTATAAATGTTAAAATTTTCCAAGTGTTCAACACACACACACACACACACATTGTATTTTTTAAAGGATCGACTTACAACATTTACTTGCTCCACCAGAATTTAAACCTGGATCTGACACTTGCCTGTCAAGTACTGTATGTTACCACTACACCACAGAGTCCTAAGTTTTTGTGATTACATTATTTTGAATTTGGCTATTTCCGTTATGTTGAAAACATGCAAATAAACAAACAACCATGTTTTTTATATATATCAAATAATTTCACAATGGTACTGAATGGATGAACGTTACCTTATTTACAACAAACATGTTTTTTGCCAGTCTGAGTTTCTGCTAAAACTTCCAATGCCTCACGTGTAGTGGTTTTTTTCTACTGACTGCCCACACAATCCAAAGGTCAAAAATCTGCTAAAAAGGTCATGCACTTAAGGTTTAACAAAAATTACATTACCTATCCTAATATTAACGAGATTATTTTTAAGGTTTAGAAAAATTAGCTGGCTTCCTATCCATTAGAAATAATTCTGGTTTATAGCCATATCGATTGAAAACTATTACCAAAATTACTAATTAAAAATACAAGGCCTGTAATTTCTAATATTAGTCTTTTTCTTTGTTGAAAATCAGCTCTTTGCCCTTTATTTTGTCACTCTAGAGAATTTCCATAGCAACAATATGCTATTAGAGTGTAGTAACAATGAAGTCCAGAAGAGTAAAATGTAGACTGATCCTAGTCTCTTTTCATGCTTTTTTATTGTGTGTTAGTTATTTATTTGTTATCAGCTGTGCCCAAACAAACAATACAATTTCGACCAATTATGATATTGTAGTGTAGTTTATAAAGATCTGTATATTTTTCTACTTGCTTAAAATTTTTTATCCAAATAACCACTAATGACTTTTGCTACTTTTAGCCCATTATGTATTCAATAAATTTGTATGGATCATACTTCTCTAAAAAGTTTTGTTCACAGAGTAAAACAGATGTAAAAAATATATAATTTTAAGTTCAGGTGAAATGCAATTGAAACAGCAGTGAACCTTCCAATGATTTTCTGATTGTTATTAAATTTACCATTTAAGCCTAAATTATTAACATGTACAGAACACAAATTTGTCTATACAATTTTAAAGAATTAATTTACATCAATAAATCGTGGTTTTTACTTTAAATCTTGATATATTTTGTTATGAACTGGGTGTCTTAAGGTTTCTTGAGATTTTGAATTAATTTTTACAAATTATAGGCTATTAAGTGGTTAACAGTTGCATAAACCACATCTGTGGAACATTTTTTTTAAAGGTTAGATTCTTTATTCTTATAAAAATGCAATTTAAATCCTTGAAAAAAAAACCAAATGATATTCCAACATACTTTGTAGATGCATTCTGATGTAGAAACGGTAAACTACAAAGTCTTGTGTCGTATGTAAGAATATTTCTGATATATTTTGGAATTATTTGTTGACATTGAACACAAGAAAACAAAAATCACCATCGTGTTAAATATTGTGTGTACTGTTCTATGGTTTTTTTTTGTTAATTTGTAACTTAAAAGGCACAACAAGTATTTTGGTGTATTTTATTACTATAAAAATTGAAAGAAAGATGCTCTTTATATGTTATAAATATGAAAATCTGTATTATGAAGGAATTGTACTATTAATTATATTAGTACCTCTTGGCCAACATGGGATTTAATTTTTGTTGAACACAATTGTGTATTTAATTACTTTCTAATACAGAGATGTAGTAGGAAATTTTGTTGTGGGAAAACAATATTTCTGGGGGGGGGCTTCAAATAATTAACTAATCAGGAAAATGGATTTACATATCATAGAATCTGAATGAAACCGCACCAATGAGGACTAAAAATAGGATACTTCAAAGTTCCATTTAGAGCAAAGAATATCTGTGGAAACCTGTGACGGTAAACAATCAGATATGGTTAGATCAGAGTATCAGTGTGATTCATATTTTCTTTTCTTCAGCAAATCATTATTCAAAATGGAAACAAAATCGTCAGTATTTGGACTCTACTCGTATTATGAAAAACTCCCAGTACATCAAACATTTCAATATTCTTTGTGTCTCTATATTTATTTGTCCTGCTTCTTATAGAGTCTGGGAACTAAAGGTTATTTGCTAAATATTTCTCACTCCATTGTTTTCAGCACTGAGTGTGACAGTTGGCAGGTATGAATTTTCTACTCATGATGGATGACCACGTAACTTATTTTTAAATATCAGTGTGCTGTTTTTAAAACTGTAAATGTAAAAATATATCATAAATTTGTCCTGTCCAACTGTCTTATCTTTCAAAATCATTATGTTGAATAAACTGTTCATGTAAATGAATTTATTTGTAAAGTTTTGTTTTTAAATATAGTTGTAAATTAAGGAATCATGGGCCAAAACCAATTGTTGCAATACTTGTATTGTACTTTATTGGTTGGAAAATATTGTGCTATTATTCAAGCAACTGAAAATTGGCATTAGTTGAAATAATCATGCATATTTGGCCCACAGAATATAATCTTTACAGGAATAGCAGTGTACATTTAAATTAATTTTGCAACTTTCTATCATGTAACAGCCAAAACAAATAATTTTTGTTTCAATGCAACAATATAATGTAAACATTAACCCTTTTAGTGCCATGTCTATTAATAGTAGATTGTGTGAACAGCCGGATTGGTGTTATAACAGTTTACATTGTATACTGTAGCTATTTGGGTATTACATTGTTAAACGTTGTTATTGATGGTAGATATGTTGTGTGAAAACGGGATTATGGATATTTGAAATCGTTAAGTGATATAATAACAGAAATAAATTTATAATAAGTTATGTGCAGTGCCAAGAAGAGGTTTTATCAAATGATTTTTAATTAATTATTTCTACCTCCGAAAAATGTGTTAGGGCATATATAATTTTAATTTTAAAATGTCTCAAATTTTAATTATTTCATGATTATTATTCTTATGTTTTCTGTCTGTCTTATTTATTTAATTTAATCAGTACGGATTTTGGAATCTGTAAAAAAGGCAGTAGCAAATAATTGAAATTGGTCAAATGTGGTGTTTTAAAAGGAAACAAATTTTTAGCAGAATATTTGATGATCTTTTATTTCATTCAAGACTTAAAATTAACATATTTGTGATCACTTAAAAACATAATGCACATTGTATAAAGCAGAGCAATATGGGTGGAACTTGTTAGCCGAGTTCTGAGTGACTTCAGGCGAGCTATAACGTGTATACAAATAAAAAACAAGACAACTATTACAGTTTATAGTTGGTCTATGATCTCATTGTTTCTTTCTAGCGTACCTGTTAAAGATGGGCAAAATTGAAAGCTTGAAATTTCACTATTGGAACACAAAGCACAACAATGCCAACCACACGTTCTTCTTTTGCAGACAGTGGGAAAACGAAAGATTACTATATGCCAATTCTCACTGGACACCATTGTTCGGAAAATGGTCTCTGATAGATAGACATGAGTCAGTGTCTCTGTATATGTAGAGGGAATGCTGAATACCAAGGAATTAGAAGAAAGGAAATACAGTCCCGGTGTTGCCCAACCAATGGCCTAATACTGTAGGAGCCCTATGTTGGCTTAAATAGGCATTCTCTTGAAGTAATACAAAAAGCAGTCCTGGGAGGGAATGATTCTTGGGCCAGTGGGGTTTTTACTGGATCCCACTCACCCATACACTTACAGTGTACTATGGAGGTGCATTAGCATTTCCCGATCGTCAAAAAAATTGTCTTATTGTTTGGGAGAAATTAAATGCAACATCAAGGCCTCTTGAATCTAAAAGGAAATGCATCAGGATTGTGTCCAAGAAATAGCTATAGAACTGCTCTTGTTGAGCTTTCAAACTTCATTTTGATGTCTTTATACAGGTAGAAGTAATGTTTACTCTTGAGAAAAATTTGATCAGAACCTTTACATACACAACCCTTGTCAGATCAGTAGCTTCTACTCTATCAGGATAGCGTTCTGCACAGTATGAAGAAAAGCCGCCCTATATGGGTGCAAATTTGTTCAATGCCCTGCCTAAAGACACAAGCAAACTCTGAGAAAACTGAAAAATTGCTTCTTCAACATAATTTCTACTTAATTTATGTTTTTTTAACTTAACGACTTATAACATCACCAAGGGCTTTACTCTTCTCAACAAAAATTTTAGTTTTGATAATTTGTGTTTTTGCTGGACGTTTGCTATTTTCAGTGAATATGTAAGACAAAGAATATTGACAATTGAGTACAAAATGAGATAGGTAATTGTGATTAAAAAATGTATTTTCTTTTTATTGTGACTAACAAAAAAAAAATGAAAATGGTATTTAGTCAAAATGGTTAAAGCCTATAGCATAGGAGAACACTATTTCCCCTCCATTGTATCCCTATTCTAGAATAAAATAAAATGAATTCCAACGGGACATGAGAGTATATTATGGAACAGGAAAGTCTCACGAGTTCTATTTGTACAATATTGGGACATGCTATCTTTACTGAAATGCCCTTATTTTTAACTTTGTGCGTTAAAAGAACACATTTAATGTGCTATTTACAACCCTTCCTGCTACAAACTAGTGCGCTGTGTTCAGGCTTTATTATATCAAGCTTTTCAAAGTCATGTACTCTGACAAGTTTTGCAGCTTTTATTTTATATTTCTGTGTGGTAACCTCCAGTCACATGTCACCAAAAATAATAAAACGGAGTACATCTAAGTGCTTGTAGTGTTTGTCTCAACACTAACTAAAATAAACTGGAGATCACTGCCAACACCTGGTTGGAAAAATATGAGCTGTAATATCTGATTTCCCAGCTCACTGTTAACACATTCACCACATCCCGTATTCTCTCTATTATGAAAAAACCTGTTTATGAATACAATAGTACACATAAATGTGCGTTGAGTGATTTGATAGAGGTTTGAAATGTTATTTTGTTGAAATCTTCAGTTATAGGCCTTAGGCAATTTAGGTCACAAGTTTGATTGCTAAACCAGCTTTCCTCATTATCAACATAGTTGGTCTAATTCTTGGTTTTAATAAGATTATAGAGTGATAGAAAAATAACCGTATATATAAATTAAAAAAAAAAAAAAATGTTATGCTATCTTGTCAGGTTTCTGGAAGTAACTTTTTTGTTCTTGGTTCATAATTCACAAATCATATTTAGTTATGTAAACATAGCTCAATTTGAGCTTGGTTTTCAAATATTAATTACAAATATTAAAAGTAATAAGTTATTAGCAGGTGGTTTAGTAACCAAAATTGTGGATCACGATGCTCAATATCTTAAGATAATGGACATTCACAGTAGTCATAGAAACAACACTAAAACAGTATGTAGAAAGTTTGATAAATGTAATTATGAATTATTTTTCAAATATCTCAAAGCTGAAGAGTGGTTGGAAGTCTATCAAGCCCCTGTAGAAAACAAATATGACATATTTCATAACTCGTTTTTCTATTATTTTGAGGTAAGTTTCCCAAAATAACAGTTACAGAAAAACCATTCAAAACTCAAAATTGGTTAGCAAATGATCTGAGGAATAAAAAAACTGAATTTAGTGGAACTAAAAAAAATGTTTAGATCCTCAAAAAACTTAAGTCTTAAACCAATCATTGATGAAAAAAGGAGATCACTGAATCAAGACATTACCATCACACACAAAAATATTATGAGTAACAAAATTTTAAGATCCTCAAATAAAGCCAAAACCACTTGGAGTATAGTTAACTCATATTTGAGAGAATCACAACAGAAAATTAACAACATAACACTGCGCAAAGAAGGGTTGCTAATCAGTAATCCAAGATTAATTTGTGAATTTTTTAATGATTTCTTTATAAATATAGTTGACAAATTAATAGCACCAAATATAAAGCCACAAAAGATTAGTCAAGTCCAACAAAACTTCAATTACAATATGGAAAAGACATTTTCCTTCAAACCAGTAACTGAAAAAGAAGTAGAAAAGATTGTTCTCTCTTTTGAAAGTAAGTACTCTGCCGGTGTAGATGAAATTCCAATGACAGTAATTAAAGGTTCAGTAGAATTCATCAAGAAACCTTTAACACCTTCTCTTATTTCGGGACATTTCCCCTCAAAACTAAAAATATCGAAAGTCATCCCAATCTTTAAAAAAGATGATACAAAAGAAATTTCTTGTTATAGACCAGTGTCGATTCTATCCTCCTTCTCAAAAATCTTCGAACGTATTGTTTATAATCAATTATTTAAATTTTTAGAATCAAATACATTATTAGATGAAGAACAGCATGGATTTTTACCAGGCAAATCAACTATTACACCAAGTATAGAATTCATTGAAAATATTATAAATTCAGTTAATGCCAGAAAAAAAAGTTATAGGTATTTTCCTTGATTTATCACGTGCCTTTGACAGTGTATCCCATGCGCTGTTGTTAAACAAACTGAAAAATGTAGGAATAGTCAAAAAAAGAGGTGGTGTATACATCAACGAATTCTAATTTCAGTTGGAATATACCAAAACGCGTTCAGATTTGAGGTGGAATATATCAGAATACGTTCTAGCAATTTTCTCTGGGAAAATATAGACTTTTGATTTGTGTTGGAAATTTTCCCCTGCATCTCAGAAATGCATAAAAACACTGTCTACAGCGTATTTTGGAAATTTTCCTAAGGAGGGCCCCCAGATTCCCTTTTTTCTGGAAGGTATTCCATACTCCCAAGGTTGCCAAAAGGTCACAGTTCCTAGAAATTGAGCCCTGTTTATAAGTATTGTGTCTCCAGCAGGGTTTACATCCGGTTGTGTACAGGATGTCCAGTAATAGCACATCACTTACTACAATAGTGAGTTATTGGGGATGGAGATAACATGGTCAAAAGTCTTTTTCATCGCAGGGGATGATGGATCAAGTATTGCCTCTTCAATTCCAAAGGAGCCTCTTCTTTCTCCCTTTGCATGTACTTTTGAAAAGAATTAAAGAGTCTCAAAGGTGAAATAAAAAATTTAATTAAATTAAACTTGGGTTTATTAGAGGTGAAGTTAAGAATGTGAAGTCCTCTCTTCCACTTAACCTCAAAAAAGGATGAGTCAGGAAAGATCATGTGATCAGGAAAGATGTGTTATGCAGGCTGACACATTTATGTGCCTTTGATCAGCTGTGGATGAACTCTTCTGTGATAAAGACAATCTCTTATTGAACCTTTACAATTTATATGTTCTGATTTCACGTTTAATTTTGTCTCCTTTGAACAAACTATAAAGCCTTCAACAAATCAAACATTTTTCCAAAAACATTCGCAGCCAGGGACAGGGACATGGAGAGCTGCAAAGTGAACGTAATGAGCAGATGTGTGAGCACAGAAAACTCTGTCATGGGCCAAAACTCGACCAGCACAGCTGTTACGCTTCACGAGAACTCGTCCTGACTCATACCACAGAAATAGATTGACTTGTTTCTTCATCTGTTACGTAGTTAGTTTAGTAAAGATAGTGTTGTACTGTTTATTAGTTCTTCTGTCTCAGCATAAGTTGTACTGTATATACATTCCGCTTCATTTTAACCATGGTTTGGTTTTCTTTATACTACAGATTTTAGACATTTACCTCCCCCTCTTCCTCATTCTTGAAAAATCGTTATTTATAGTTTAATCTACTCTTTTTTTGTTTAGTTCTAAAAAGTGCTGCATGTTGCATCAAGATCCATGTGGAACTTCGGAACTGAACATAATGTTTTGTCATCCTCCGTTGTACTTCTCTAAATCCAAAAAAAATTGAAATTATTTTATCACACCACGTGAAATTAAAGGCATTTCAAGTAAGTAATATTGGCCATTTTGTAATCAGGCTCCAATAAAAACTACTAAACATGAAAATGTGAAAGTTTTACAATATTTACATGAGTTATAACTTCGGTAATGGCATTTTTTAGTTATAAAATAATTTAATTGGTTTAAGAAAATACATAAAAAAGCATTTATTTAAATATATACAGATATAAATGTAATAACATTATAAGATATTATTTCTTTAAATCATAAATTAATGCCTTACCCTGAAGCTATAATTGATGTACATACTGTAAAATTGTCACATTTTTATCTTTAGCACTTTTTATTTGGGTCTATCTACCACATTGTCTACTTAAAATGGGAGGAGTGATAAAAACGTTGCTTCTACTATATGTGTGTTTAGGGAAGTTATCTTAAAGTGCTATGAATTTAACCTACAAAATATTTTCCAAACCCAAAATTGATTGCATTATCTTAACCCAGAAGTTAGTTTTCATTGTATAAGTACACAGTCCACCAAGAAAGAAGAATAAAATTTCTCTCCTATTGTGTTTTGTGGCTGCCTTTCACTTCTTAATGTGTTACATCGCACGTTCCTGTAGAATCTGTGTACTACTACTGTGTATTTTTTGTGTTGGTTTTACACAGAATAAAATTATTCTACACAGTAAAAATGGTGCCATGGACGCAATTATTTATCTCGGTGTCCCGTTGTTTTTATTGGCAGTTACCGTCAGATTCGTTTGTTCAGTAATCTGTACCTAAGATCGTTAGTCTTCCTCCAAACATCACCTGAAATGAACTTAGAGAAAAATGTGAAACGATTTCGTCTAGGTCTAAGTGGGACTTGTAAGCTAGAGTAGAATATAATTAGGGGAGTAATAAAGACAATTGATTAAAAATCGCAGTTTTAAAGGAGGGTAAAGGGATTCCACCTCACCGTTTTGATCAAGACAAGACGCGTACGGAGATTTTTGTCTGTGCTCGTGTAATTTTTGGGGTTTCATTTCCAAAATATTGAAAATCTCGACGAGGAAAAATAATAGGGCAAATATAGGAGTTCACACGTTTTTGTTGGATTATAAGATCCTTTAATAATAAGATTACATAGACATGTTGCCATAAAACAAAACTTAAATAAATCATATAGGAAGTTTCTGGTAAAGCTACTACTAATTTGCAACGCAACTCAACGCAATGCAAAATGTTGTTTTACGCTTTTAACAACAGACCGTACTGTGTATTCTATGTAATGTTCATTAATTTATTATGAACTGTACAAAAGAGTGTTCCATTTTCTGCTTAACATTAAAATACTCTAAATGCCGATGGGTTATTTATTATAAGAGAAACTAAAACATATTAGATAAACGATTATTCGCCGTAATAACCCTTATTTTACTGTTGTGAGATCGATTTCGATTTAAACTAAACATCTTCAGTTACGGAGGCGTATAGGAAGACATATGTTATTTTCCTGAGAAGACGTGTCCCGTAAAGAGTGTTGTGATTTTTGTACATCTTATGTTTTATGTATGTGACCTGCGTTTGTATATTTTAAATCGACCAACGGTCCCCAAAAGGGCGAAAAATAAGAAGATAATTAATAATTACTATACGCCACCCTGACTGAAGATGATTAATTTAAATCCAACCGGTCTCACAACAATAAGATAAGGATTGTTAAGGTGTACAATCATGTATTTATTATTAAAACAGTCCAACGTTTTTCACTATTATTGTCAGAGTTATTTAAGATTTGCTTTTCTTTAATCGTTTTTCTTGTTTTTAGAGAGCTCAAAATCTGTCTTGTTAAAGAATATGAGGGAATGCCTCAACTCTTTTATTTACAAGTGTCTAAAAAAATTATAAGATAACTTACGGAATAGTAAAGTAAAGTAAGAAGGTATTATTTTACCAGGCGAAGTTAGGGTTAAGAAGCCCTCTCTAACACTTAACCTGGGGACCAACGGCATAGAGGTGACTGACTTCCGAACCACCACCAATGGCCGGGCAGGCGGGCTGCTTGCAAGGACAAGATCGTTCAGCGGTCATCCATCCAAGCAGCAGCCACGCTTGACGTTGCTTGATCCGTTTATCTTGCGATAACCGTTGTACCCGCTACACTACGCCATTGGCATTGCTATTGGTGGTATTAGAATAGTCTCTTTGGGCATTTGTTTGCCAAAATCACATGAGGTGCGAGATACTATGTAATATGTGTTTAGGTATCTCATGTAATAATAAAGTGCTAAAAAATGGGTACGAGCTGATTTCAAACCTCCATGCTCATACCATCTGAGATGCAAAGAGTTGCGGAGATCTTGTCAGAGCTGTGTTCTACAAAAGTCTCATGGAACATTTTTTAGAGTTAGACAAGTTTGAGTGCAGTTACCGTACTGACAGAACACAAACGTGGGTTTCCATTGGCCATGGCACAACTTTGGAGTGTAAGTTTCCTCGTTTTATTTTTGGAAAGAGTAGATAAAATTCGTTTACTCTCAGTCGGCAAGAGCGGCCGAAAGCACTCACTTGTGAAGTTACTACCGTACGGCGGCCCTGTAAATCATAATTATGGCGAACTGAAAAGCAATAACAGGCACTTGGCACGAGAAAATATCATTTGTTGACGTAATAATGGCTTGTAGTAAAACCTTCATGTCTAAATTCCGGAGCACTTTACAATACTAGTCTTACGAGAGATCTGCGTTTTATTATTTCCGTTTTACAAAATATCAATAAATATTGTGTGATAGCAAATTAAAACAGTAGAAGAACATCATTATCGTAAGGTAACTGTAATTCTATACTGATCATGTTTTAGATCTTTATTGGAAAGGGAAAAGGAGGCATAAATTTCGATTGGACTACATTAACTCGTAAACGAATGTCCTTAAAAATATAGTCCTTTGACAATATAGTCCTCAACCGTCATCTTTTAAATGGAAGCTAAATCAGCGTCGGATGGGGTAAGTCACTAAAGCTTCAAGTATTTTATGTCCCAGTAATGTTTGTTCAATGGCTATATGTAAAAAACAAACACATGTGACCATGGATGATGATGGGGGAGTCGATGGCCGAACGTTCTAAGACTCCAGACTTTGGATTTGAGTTAGAGATAGCACAGGTTCAGAATCCTGTCTCTCACCATATCGTTTTTTACCAGTACCATTCACCTTGTACTGTATCGACTCTCCCCCTTATTCTGTTTGATAAAATCATCGGACAAGTCAATTGCTCGTAATGACGGACAGAAAAGGCTTAAAAGGAGAATGGCCTCTCCTTTTTCTAAGTGAAAAGAAGATTTTCATTCTTTATCAGTAATTTCAAGAAGACCTCGAAGTAAGTCTGTATGTACAAGAGATACATTTGCTATGTCAAAACTAATGTTAATATTATATTGGTAAATTTTCGTTCAAAGATTGGACGTTATTATGTGGCCTTTGCACCTATTAAAATTAAGGTTTTATTTCTTTTAATTAATTAATTAATAATTAATTTTTTGTATATCGCTGACTAATGGCCGTATGACTATTATTTACGTGTCCCTTAACTAAAACAATGCATGATAGAAAGGTGGGATTATTATCAATTTGGCCTCGTACATTTGGCATGTACATCTGAGCTAACGTGACCTTGACCTTTTTAAATTTCAAATGTTACTATTTGTCACGGGTTTCAGTTTTGGATTAAATAAAATTTTCGAGGGTGAGTAACAAATCGTTTCCAGAAAAGTTTTGTTGTATTCACTCTAAGATTTTGAGGTTGAAATTTTCCTCACGAACAGAGTAATGATCTTTCGCATACATTTGCCAGAGTTCTTCAACTCTTTTATGTGAAGTGTAATCTGAGAACAAAACGAGTGCGTACATGAAATATGGCAAACTTTCAAATGTACAACAAACTTATTCATATGGAAAGTATTGCACATGCATATAGAAAACATCAAGTGTAAGGCGGTAATTTTTTGTAAACTTCTCATATTGTACTGCTCATTTGAGGGTACTGTTGAAGTATCTAGTATATGGGTTTATTTTGAGAAACTTCGGGCAAAATGTTCCGCAAGAGAAGTTTAAGGGGAAAACAGAATTTTTCCGAACATTTGTTATTGTTCAGTGATACAAAAAATTACTAACACTACGTTTCGAGATAGATTGCAGAGTTTTACTGATTTATTTTTATCGCTGTACGAGGGCAATTATCCGGAAAACCCGTAGTTTTCCTTAACAATCCTTTCAACTGAAATTGAATCACTGGATTTGAAGTGTATGTGGACGCTACTGTAGTGTGAGAAGGTTTAGTGTAGTAAATTAATCAGAGATCTTTAAGAAAAAAGTTTTAAAGTAATTTAAATATCAAACGATTGATTACAGCTGTTTAACTTTAGGAACATAAACCTTAGATGGGCGTAGCTTGTATGCAGGAGTACGGGTATTTATAACTGATTGACCTTAAAATCGAAGATCAAAAATAGTTTATAATTTGTGAAAAACGTAAGGTCATTGCTGACTGAACCAGAAATTGCCATAGGAAAAATTTACGAGGTCTTGTTAATTCAAAGCGGAGAACAAGTTTATAATGAGGGTTTAGTGTTTAAAGGTGTCACTTCAGTTAGTACAAGCAATTAACAAGTAGGACAAAGAAGAAGTGGGCGGCCATAGATTTATTGGTGACATCGGTTGTTGCAATCATATCCTTGCGAGCCAAGATTAGATTAATTGATGAGACAACTGAGTGACTCTGTGCCAAAGTCTCACCGTATGACTGTACCAAACCGGTCGCTAATGATCACATGCTACGTCCAAGGTTGGATAATTGCAACAAGCTCGCCTTTGGTACCTGAGTTTGCGTCTTCTACGCGCAGGGGTTTATATTTGCAAACACATTTTTCCTATTATTTGATAAAATAAAAGTCACAGCCAACCAATAATTTTAATTTTTCACACGAGGCCTTTCGACACCTGACGATGGCATCTTTTATGTCGAAAGGCCTCGTGTGAAAAAATAAAATTATTGGATAATTGTGACTTTTATTTTATCAAATAAAAGAAAATAGTGTTTTCCAATAAGAAGAGCTCCTCCTTCAATGATACTTCGTTATTTGCTTTTATATTCTGCTTAACAATTCTGAGGTGTGCCTTTTGCTATATTTAACCTCTGAGATGAGTTTACTCTAGTTTTACCACACTATACGGTCTCTTTGGGGTCATTGGCTACAAGGATGAAGTATTTTTATTTACTACCTTTTTCAATTTTGTTCACCTCTATTTGTTTTTTTCCATTTTAAGCCGGAAGAGCACATCTGCAGTTAGATTTCTAGCCAATCTGTTACCCAAAAGAGCATACCAAGTCTATTTTACAGTCCATTTAATTAACAATATAAATGTTTGACGCCGATCCGAAACAGCTTGGAATGAGCTTCTACGTAAACGAGTCAATCAGTTATTTGTTGATCGAGTTAAATATCACAAGTTAATAAGTTTATTCACTTAGCTCGACTAATAGATAGTGGCACATAATCGTATAACGAAAATGTAATCATAACATTACAAGTTTTACACGTTACATCGTCTTCACGCCCTTTGGCCTCTCAAGGATTGAAAAGGTCAGATGTATAGACTATCTATTTGCTCTTTTACATCTTCAATTCTAGTTTATTTTCAAGAATCTCGCCAAACAGATGATATCGTACAATCGAAATCGGATAAGAATATAAGTTAAAATCCTACATAATATGAAACTCGGTGACGTTATGAAATGCATGCTTTTCAAGATATCACCACTGAGAGAGCAAATTATTTTATGAGTAAGAAATTATAATTATAATTAATTATAGTACTCGTATATTTTATAAGATGAAGTTGTTCCTAGAAATTTCTTGGAAAACGATATAGAATAACGCTTTTTAAATTGATTTTACTCTTCATGATAAAGATTTTATTGCCTAGATATTAAAGTTTGATATTAAATTTAATTAATATGCTAGAAGGAATTGTAACATGAAAAATATATGTAATATTTTACTTTTTAGTAAGTGTAAAAAAGAATGGTAAGTGATGTAATAAGATGTTGGAATTGGCAATAAATGAAGAAAAATCCAACACAGAATCTTCTTCCAAAATAAAATTCCGACAAATAACACCACGAAGTTACTGAATAACTTTGGAGAGCCGTTGGTCGAGCGGTCTAAGACGTCGGACTCAGGGTCTGATTTAGAGGTAGCGTAGGTTCAAATCCTGTCTGTGACCATTGCACTCTTTATTATTACTGTCGACTCTGTATTGTACCGATTCTCCGCCTTATTTAGAACATAAAGATCCTCGTACAAAAATAAATAAATAAAACAAATAATGATATTGAAAAGGAAACGATTTATTAATACTTAAATAGTGACTTTAATAAACTGTTTTAATCTTCACAGCATAGAATAATCACTCAACTTACTCTTTGCGAAGTAATCCAATTTATCGTACTATCACTAGTATAAACAAATTCAACATTTTCCAATATATCATTTTTATTTTGTGCAAGGCCTTTCTGAATCAAAGATTCAAAGAACACTTTGCACATATAAAATATGGAAGAAATGAAAAATCTGCTGTGGCGAATATACTATATTGAATCAGGACACACCATCTCTAATAAAAATTTACGATTATTAAAAGAAGTTACTAACACAATACACTTAAATGCTTGGGAAACATTTTATATTAACACAAATCAAGAAAAACTTATCAACAATGAAGACGGACCAATTCAAAATTCAATTTTACTCTCATCTCAATTTATAAAGAAATTAAAAATGTAATTCTGATTAAATATTTTATACTGGCTAACCGTACATCCAAATTGTTAACCATATGTTATTATAAAATTAATTATTATTTAAAAATGTAAACATTTGATAATTTGTGAAGTGCCTGATGATGGAATCTTTTATTCAGAAAGGCCTTGCACAAAATAAAAATTATATATTGGAAAATGTTGAATTTGTTTAAACTAGTGATAGTACAATAAAACCTTTTTTCCAATGCTCCAAGATTCTACAAGTAATCCAATTTTTAGTTTTCTCTTGGTATCGCAATTATTGAGCATAAAAAATGGTGAATAAAGACGAGAAATGCCATTGTGGAATGGTTTGGTAAATTTAACGAACATCTTAAAATTTACCAAAATGTATAGTTTGTACGATTTTATCCAGTTAGTGTTATTGGCCAAATACCAAATCGTCCTCTAGCATGTGTAATTGATATTTTTGTTAATTATTAAGAAGAATAATGTTTTCGTAGGCCTGGACGCCACTATATTGCATTGCAACTACAAAAAATGCTTAGATTTCCCAAATTACATAAACATATATCATTTATACTTTTACACCGCCATTCTCAGGTGTATATTTTCATTATAGGCCTCAAGAATTATTGGTTCTCTTTGAAAAGGATTTGTTAGATTTATTAACGCAGTGCATATTCTCATGTAGATTTAAACATCTGATATTTTAAAATATGCTCAATCTTTATAATTTAGTTTTATTACACAAGCAAATACGGACTAGAATATTGAATGAACATCTTTTTTTATATTGATATAACGATGTTTTTTTATGACACATACGGATACATCCTCGTAAATCTTTGTCAAGAACAGGCATTACCGAAACGATCTTGAGTTTTACCCAGTAAAAACAATTTTAAAGCTAAAATCCTCATAATGGTCTTAGGATGATGTGACTGTCTCATTAAAGGTTGTAACCGATACGTATATAAACACTATTTAGCTTTTCTTGTGAAATTTTTACCTTCTAAATATTGTAAGGAAGTAAAAACAGGTTTGATATTTTTGTCTGGTAGGAATAACAATATGTAAAAAGAAATTTGAGGTGCTTTATTTATTCTATGTTTAAAATAAGGCATGCCGTATAATTCTGAAATAAGAGTAACAATATTTGAAATGTAATGATACTCTGATCGAGCAAACGTTTATTGTTTCAGTTTAATTTTTTTAAGAACTTAATTACTGATTACTGGTGTGTACATATTTGTAATACGAAGACAATAACTACTGTTTTCTCATCTGACGGGCAAAACTATTGCAGGAGCGAACTCGCCGGACGATACACCCTACATGCGAGGTGTGAGCGGCAGCTCCGAGCCGTTTAGGCATCGGTTCTTCCGTGTCCACATCACCTGTGGACCTCTCGCGATATTTTGTGATGAAGGAATATCCTGATGTTTCGCTTGAGGACAGTCAGATGTCGGTTATGTCCCCCGTAAAAGGTGCGTGCGCCGCTTTGGCCGACTGCCAGCTCGGATTACGTTACTAAATTATCTTCTGACGGAGCGACCGGCGAGCCAACAAAGTCGGCTTCAGAATAAAAGATTTTGTTGTGTAAAATATAATTTAGCGGACAAATTATCGCGGCGAGTGAGTTTCGCTGGCCAGGGCCGGGCCGCGTTCCGGATCGGTACCGGTCCGTTTTGCTCTTTATCGTCCGCTTTTGTAGCGACTTTGTAATTAAAGAAGACTCTCCTTTCCGCGGTTCGGGGATTTGTTCCCTCGTGTCGCCGGTTTTACCGTCCGATGCGCCGGTGCCGGGCGGTGAGCTCGGAGCGCTCGGAATAGCCGTTGACGGCGATGCGACATAAATCAAGCGCGGTATGAATCTGAACCGCGTTTATTTAGTGTGAGAAGTGTATTGGTGCGGGGGCCGGACCGAGTGGCACGGCGGGGTGCGGGGACCGGACCGAGTGGCACGGCGCGGCGGACGCGGACACTTACGTAATTCCAAGGGCACTTGCAGGCCGCACGTCGTACAACTAGTACCGTACCATCCCCGTGTCTCGAGTTCGCGACTCTCAAAGAAACGCGACCTATCGTCTGGCACTCTTTCTCATTTACATTATGCAGTATGACAAGACAGTTTCGCTTACTCTCATTAACAAAAACTACACATGACATAGGAACAGAGATATCTTTGGAGTTAGACGGTGGTCATTCTCAAAAATGTTACGGTGGCAGAAGGTGAAAGGACTAAGGGTTAAAAGAAAACGAGCATTTATATTTTCACGTTTTATAATCGGAATAACGAGTTTTTGTCTATGTCTGGATATAAATTTTATGATCAAACCTTTAATAGCTGCACCGCTAAATACAAGTGTGGAAGTGGTTCATCAGTATAATTTTCCTCTGCAAATGTATCCAAAATAACTGTCCACTTGGAAATTGAAGGGACTCCATAACTGTGTTGCTGGGGCGATGGCCTAAGGAGTGATGTTCACATGTACTTTTGTGTGCTTTGGCGTAAGAATGGTGTTGTTATGGTGGTAGCATCAATTTATAGGAAATCTCTAGTATGAATTTCAGTGGTGTCAGTCTAAATATTATACAACGTTTGAGCAGGAACGGAAGACTCGGATAGGCTACCTTGGATCTGCTCAAGAATGTCCATCATTGAGCTCAAAATTTTTAAAAGGAAAGGACAGTTCATGACGTTATAGAAATTTCACTATAAGAAGGTTTAATACAAAAACAGTATCATTTATCTTTAGATCTATGGACAAGGGCTTAAAAACTTGTAAGCCAAATTGTCATCCAAATATGACATGCTTCGTCAACCCAGGAGAGTGCCCTCTAATTGGCAAACTTCCAGTTGGAATTGAAGAGATATCGACAACAAGTTACTGTAAATAATGGTGTTATTCAGTGATGGCATCAACTAATAAAAATTCTCTATTATGTATTTATGTGGTGTCAGTGTAAATATTATACAAATTTTGAGCAAAAACGGACCTGTTGGAGAGGCTACCATGGATCTGCTCAAAAATGTTCATCATAGGGCTCTTAATTTATAAAAGGAAAGGGCGGTGGGGAAGAACTCCCATGTATAACGTTATAAAATTTCACTATAAGCCATTTTCATCAATAGAAACTTGCTTAAGAGGGTTTAATACAACAATATTGTCATTTATCTTTAAATCTATGGATAAGGTTAAAAAAAAACAAACTTGTAAGCCAAATTGTCATCCAAATATGACATGCTTCGTCAACCCAGGAGAGTGACCTCTAATTGGCAAACTTCCAGTTGGAATTGCAGAGATATCGACAACAAGTTGCTGTAAAGAAATTGGTTTATAAAGCTCAGGGTGGATTGCTTATATATATCAAGTATTTTTTCAAGAAGAAGGTTCAAACTTACGGGAGCTTTGCTCTAGATACCCCAAATTTTTATTTCCGCAAGGATTTTTAGATCTCTTGTATGGCATTGTAAGTATAACAATGCCTTCATCTGTGGGAGAAATTATATCTTACCTAATTGTCTCGGTGAGTTTACTTAATAACCTAGCATGTAAATCTGTCATTGGACATGCGTTATCTTCAGGCAAGATGATATGCCACAGCTGCAAAAAAGGCTATTCCCGTATTTTATTCTGTAATCGTCTTAACTCACATACTCTTATATATACTCTGCCGTTCTGCTCACGTCTTTTACCGACCTTCCTCATTTCACTAACCATTGTCAGATACACTCTGCATATATTCAATATCATATATATGCAATATGTACCACATTCGCCCCCTCCCCTAAAATTTAGGATGAAACTCACGCCTCAAGCCGGCCCTAACAGATTCACTCGGTCGGTGTTTGGACTCGACGTCGCTTGTTATTTCTGTTCTCCACTTTCTGACTCCACTGACACACTTTGCACAATGAGTAACAAGACAAAGATAACTTCTCTGAGCGCTTCTGAGTAGCCTAAAACACAAACCTACTTACTGTTCGTACTCCGGCCCGCCCCCGTCTAACCCTTCTGTTACTGCGTATGTTCAAGCGGTAGAAAAATCATCTGTTCCAGTTAGTTCTAATGCATGTACCAGTTGTTATCGGTAACTCTGTCTCATCGAGTAGACACCAATCACACTGCGGTAAACCGTGATTTTGACAACAGGTACTTTAATTAGTTCCATATCGAACGATACAAGTAACCTTGTTAGGATTATGTTTGACAAGTAAACAAGTTGTCAACCGAGTAATGTGTTCACTATCCAAATGACCTTGGAATGGCTGATTAAAAATTATTTTAAAAAAGGTCTGAAAAAGTAACAATACAAAGTAATAAATGTAAGATGCATAATAATTATTAATGTTTTTTTTCTCTTCGACCCTTTAAAACCTTAGTTACCTCTTACAGTGCCAGAGTCGCGTGTAGACTGTGATGAACATCTAGATAGTGTCCAGTAATGTGATACCTTGGCACTCAAAAGTTGTGTACAACAATACTCAACTAACTTTACTGTGTATTGTTAACCCTTACAGTGCTAGAGTCGCGTGTAGACTGTGATGAACATCTAGATAGTGTCGAGTAATATGAGACCTTGGCACTCAAAAGTTGTGTACAACAATACTCAACTAACTTTACTGTGTATTGTTAACCCTTACAGTGCTAGAGTCGCGTGTAGACTGTGATGAACATCTAGATAGTGTCGAGTAATATGAGACCTTGGCACTCAAAAGTTGTGTACAACAATACTCAACTAACTTTACTGTGTATTGTTAACCCTTACAGTGCTAGAGTCGCGTGTAGACTGTGATGAACATCTAGATAGTGTCGAGTAATATGAGACCTTGGCACTCAAAAGTTGTGTACAACAATACTCAACTAACTTTACTGTGTATTGTTAACCCTTACAGTGCCAGAGTCGCGTGTAGACTGTGATGAACATCTAGATAGTGTCGAGTAATGTGAGACCTTGGCACTCAAAAGTTGTGTACAACAATACTCAACTAACTTTACTGTGTATTGTTAACCCTTACAGTGCCAGAGTCGCGTGTAGACTGTGATGAACATCTAGATAGTGTCCAGTAATGTGAGACCTTGGCACTCAAAAGTTGTGTACAACAATACTCAACTAACTTTACTGTGTATTGTTAACCCTTACAGTGCCAGAGTCGCGTGTAGACTGTGAGGAACATCTAGATAGTGTCGAGTAATATGAGACCTTGGCACTCAAAGTGTTATACAGCGTTAGTAAACTAACTGTACTATTTGTGTTGTTAATATAGGTAAAAAGTTTACCTTGGCTCCCTCAAACTCAATATATTTTTACAACTCTCACGTATTATTTGAGTCCAATATAAGGTTTTATGAGCAACACTACAGTCGTACAGATGGCATTACGAAGAAAACTATGTTATTAATAAGACATATTTATTTCACCTACGTAACAATATTTGTTGATTTTCCAATGGCAAATACTTGTAACGTGAATAGGGCAGGTATAGAAAAACAACAACGTTGAGACAAGTCTTTAAAAATCTAGAAACTTAAAAAAAACGTTCTCGAACGGGCTGTTACTAATGCCTCAGGCCATCAGTGTGGGGGCAGCGCTGCCCGCACTAGTGCACGAAAACATCCCTGCAGATAGTTAGATACCTATCAGTAACATATTACAATTTAGTTAGGCAGCATGATATCGAATCCCGAGAGATCTAAAAATATTAGAGATTTATCTAATCATCACGATCAGATTGACCAGTAATGTTATCAGATTATCAATACCTCAATGGAATATTAAATTGAGCTAAAAAGGATTATATTTAATTATAATATTTGATTTAAATTCAATAGGTGCTTTTATAAACCTTCTTTCTAATAGAAGAAGGTTTATTCCACCTGTTCAGGCCAATAAACTTTTATGACGGACCAAAACTATACGCCACAGTTGTATGAAAAAAGTTAAGGCCGAGGCAGTCAAAATAAACTTGTACCAATTCCTCGAATCCTTTAATTTTAAGTACCCTTAAACGAGGCATTGAACCTTGGACAATTCCAAACGCTAAAAATAAAAATTACTTTTAGCCAAAGAGCGATCAAGGTCCGAGCAAGGACCAGATCTAACAAACTCGGTATTGCCGCCATTAAGGAATTAATTAACAGGCCGAGCATTCTGGCACGAAAGTAAATATTCTGGAGAAACAGATACAACAAGCTGTATTTAACCGTGAACGAGGAAGTATGCACCATTTGAGTGCAATTTAAAATTTGGCCGGAACTCTTGGCATTGCCCTGACCGCTGTAATCCGGCAACGAGCAATGCCTCTGTCGAGCGAAGAGGTGGTTAACTAGGCCAACACTGGTTACACGTGCACCATGACACGGCATATTCATTACTTTGCACTTTTCGGATTAAGCAGAAATTTGTAACGGGAGTTAATTAGTGTGACTTTACGCTGTGTGACGTGTGCACTCCGGAATGGTTAAATATGGAAAAATCCGGACTGTACACGGCAAAGTCCATATTTTGTCTGAATGATTTAAACGAAATAAAATGGAAGACGTTGATGTGCGAGATCCTATTTTCACGTCAAATAATCGTGTTTATTTGTTTTAAACAACATTCATACACTGCTAGTAATTAATTTAGATCCCAGATTTGGTTCTCTGATCCCACAATATTTCTGCTTATTATATTCTGATCAGTATATTTTTTTAAAACGTATTTTTACTTGGATAGATATAAAGTTGTATATCCAGTTGTCACCTATCCGCGACGGTGGACCTCGGATTCCATTCCTGAGTAAACACTGAAAATGTTACAGTAGATCAAGTACACATTACTGGCCTGTTATCGATCTTAATATTCATTTATTATTGAGATCATTGATCATAGGTTAACTATAAATTAAAAAATCGTCATTCCTCTAATTTTGGTGTCGTCGTTGAAAGGCGCTGGCATCAACCTTAGACTCAGCCCGGGATGTGACCGCGTTACATTAATTTTATTTCACAATGCCTGTAGATTGTGTTTGGATGTCCAGGCACGAACTTAACATAATTACATTATAATAAAAAAGAGTCAAAGAATGTCTTATTTTACCAAGTGAAGTTAGGGTCAATAAGCCCTCTCTAACACAACCTGAGGACCAACGGTTTAAAGGTGACTTCCGAACCACCACCAATGACCGGGCAGGCGGGCTGCTTGCAAGGACAGGATCGCTCAGCGGTCACCCATTCTAAAGTTCGACGCTGCTTGATTCGGTTATCTTGCGATAACCATCGTGCCCTTAGGTCTGTGTAACTGACACCAAATCATTATATTATAATAAATTGTAGGTTGTTAAATATATATTTTTTAA
Organism: Homalodisca vitripennis; assembly: GCF_021130785.1. NCBI lineage: Eukaryota > Metazoa > Arthropoda > Insecta > Hemiptera > Cicadellidae > Homalodisca > Homalodisca vitripennis. The sequence goes on along the minus strand of NC_060215.1, from coordinate 18,087,338 downwards.
ATAGAGGCAGATTGTTTTTACAATATTTCTTTACAATACCAACGCTATCTTTTTATTTTAAAAGCATTTACCTTAATGAGTACAAACTTGTAAATCCTCTAAATGTTTATGGATTATGAAATTTAAGATTATTTTATATTGTCTTTGTTAATGGTTTTAGTGTGAAATTGTGCAGTACTACAGTTATAACATAAATTAACTATCGTATATGAAAAAGTTAGTAGTACATACTAAAATATTTTTTAATAAAGGTTTTTGTTCCGTCATTTCGATTTTGTAGTTTGTCTTATCTGGATATCTACAGTAAAATACAATGATAAATGCTAAACTTAACTAAACCTTTTTTTATCCCCAATAACAATTTAATACGATAAAATCATAAATCATGTAGTTTTTAGTGATTGTGTTGTGTTTGTTGTAACAAAAACAGAACGGAAGACTCTAAATTATACAAATTGATCATACTTTGCTACATAGAAAAGATAGAATTTATAGTTAAAATGAAATCATTACGTTTTGTTATTCTTGTCTAAAGAAATAGGAACACGTATGAACTTTGTCTTGGCTTTGTTTACTGGCTTACTTATTCCCGAGAAATTTGCAAACATAACATGGCAGTAACAGAAAACACCTGAAAGCAGCGTTAGTTTTAAACACTTCAAATAAACAAACAGTACTCAAGAAAATACAAATAAACTGCGCAATTGGCTCATTCTTCCCCCGGATGAACAGATCACAACATTGTAAAGTTGTTTGGAAAGGACTTACCGTTCATGCCCACTTCAATGGCATCGTCACATCGTTGAGGTTTCATCTGGAACATTTAATTAGAAATTTCAACCATCAACTAAAACCCTGATTAGCACCGCCAGACTTTAATATTTCTCCAAAACTTAAGAAATATCTTAGTAAAAAAACGAATGAAAAGTGTTGAAAGAAACTTAATTATCGGTGTGCTGGTCAAGCGGCAGAGTTATTTGCTGAAAGGATCCAAAAGTTGGTGCCAAAGCTTAGAAAATGTTTCGTTTTTAATTAAGGCGGTGTTTAAAAAGTAAAAAAGTTTATTTTTTGTGTTTATCACAATTTAACTTACGTACAGTTTTGTTTGGTTAGGTTATATTAGGTTGCGTTAGGTTAGTTCTCAAAAGACCCAGCTCTTTTCATTTCTAACGAGAGGGATAGATGATAGCATCTCCCCTCACACATTCCTGACAGAAGAGACCCCATATTTCTGAGGTGGAAAGCTACAGGTACTTGGGCCTAGTACCTTACCTGAGTACCGCACATTGATTCTCTCTGAAAAAGGATCCCTTCATCCCTCTATGTTCCGAGGTCATTCGCTTTCCACAGAAATGCCAAACCGCACAAAATGATCTACTGCTCTTTGATAGAGTCAAGGCTGAGATACTGTATTTCACTGTATGCAGCATCATCCTCAGTCTTAGAGCGACTCTTCATTCTTCAAAAGAGAGCAGTTCACATCATGGCCGGGTTAAAAAAGGCGCGACTCTGGCCAGGAGGATGCAGCCAGACGACTGGGTGTGTTAACGGTAACTGAACTATATATCCTGGAGACGATTTGCTATGCTCACTTTCACTGCGAGATCCTCACAGAACAGATTTACACTTTACCCGACACAATACCCAACTTTGTCCGCCGTCCTCAAGATTGGCTGTGGGCTTCGTTATGCCTCAACCTGTGGGTGCTATAATTTTTAATAAAAACCCGGCTGACATCAAGGCTGTCGCCAGTGAAAAACTATTTAAAATGAAAATGAGGCAATATTGGCTAAGATAAAGCTATTACTCAATAGGGGAGTTCATTGCGGACTCAACATTGTGTAGTATTAAGAACTACTTGTGAAATGTTGTTAATTGAGTATAATTATATAATTATGAAGTAGTATAGTTATGTACTTTTAAGAATAACATTAAGAATGACGATTCCAATGTACTTATGTGTGAATATCAACGCAATAAAGAATTATTTATTTATTAGTGTAAGTTAAGTTAAACACTGTCTTTTCCTCCCTTAAAAAACGCTTCTTACTGAAAAAGTGACTAGTTAGTTTATAAAGATATTTGAAGTTGTCAATAATGTAAGATATAGTATATAATACTTAATTTTATTTCAATAATGTATCCAATTCATAATTTAACAGTTTTTAGTCCAAGACAAAATTCGCCTTTATTATTTTTCTGCCACTGTGTGTATGATCAGTTTGCGTAGTTTAGTTTTTTAACTAAAAAAAATGGGTGGAAGATCGTAATACTTCTGGAAAGCATCATCTTAATTTAAATGTAGTTAACTGCGTGGCAGAACGCTAAAATTAGGAGAATTGTTCTGTGCAGCACAAGTTTAGAGTATCGAAACAACACACAAACAAGGGGAAATAGAACTGTTTACAGTGGAAGTCATGAATTCGGAGTTCATGCGGCCGCTATGCACAGTTTAACCGTAACACTTGCAAGTCTAACTTTGTTATACAAAGTTGCAAATACGTTTCAAACGAAAACATCTATTTATTGGAGAATACATTATTTGTTATGTCTTCGACTTTCTGGTGACACACATCGTCTTGTTGCAGAATTACAGTTTTTCCGTTTTAATGACCCGATGAGCCATCGGCGTGTGTATTATTATCCTGAGTCCTTTTTCAGTGGTTCTACGATGGTACATTGTATGGTGGGAAGGTACTAAGTTTATATTATTGATCCAGTGTATAGAATGGTACACGGCTGACGAACCGATGACGTTTCGTTCTGTATAAACATGTTAAATGTTTATGCGGTTCTATCAGATGTTTAGACGGTGACGTTTCGGCTTGCATAAATAACCCTAGATCCTTGTTTCTATGGTCCTAAGGTGCTACACATCTGATGATATGGTAGTGATTCGTCTTGCATAGCCATTTGGTCTTTACTTATTTGTGGTGCCAGATGTGGTACACGGATGGATGAAGTGGAGCCCCGGCGTGTGTAATAGTTTAGTTAATTGTTTCTATGGTGCTAACCTGGTACACGTATGTTGGGAAATGAAGCCTGTGGCTGTGTATCGATCATATGCCACTTTTCTGTGGTACTAATGTGATACACATTTTGAGAAATTACACAACGCCCTGTGCATTGATCTTTGTTTGTGTGTTATTTTAGCGGGTACAACGGTTATCGCAAGATAACCGGATCAAGTAACGTCGAGCGTGGCTGCTGCTTGGATGAGTGACCGCTGAGCGATCCTGTCCTTGCAAGCAGCCCGCCTGCCCGGCCGTTGGTGGTGGTTCGGAAGTCACCTTTAAGCAGTTGGTCTCCTTGTCAAGTGTTAGAGAGGGCTTCTTAGTCCTAACTTCGCCTGGTAAAACATAACATCTTTACTTTTTATTTTTACACGTGTGGGAGGTAATTTCACCAGGACCTGTGCATTGGTCTTTGGTCCTTAATTAAGATCCTCATTAAAGTCAACCACCAAAAATATTGTTGTATTCAACTTTACAGGGTTCCTATTTAGAAGAAATAATTCTTAGCGTTGAGGCTCATCGCATGCTTGTTTGACAAGACGCCACCGTTCTGACAGGACCAGGTTTTCTGTCCAGTACAGCTGGCCAAAACAAACCAAGTTGACAATTTCCAACTTGTCTAATTCAAACGTACCCTTACAAAACAATGGCGTGTGGGCGCCTTGAGGTTGATCGATCGAGCTTTTAGAATCTGCCAACGATTCACGTAATGAGCTACTTTAGCGGTTAACTGAACCTATGTTAATAGCCGACAACTCATCGCTGAACCAGCAGGTGTTACGTAAGTTAATTTTAAATATAAAAAAAGCATTACATAAGCTGATGGCTGAATCTATAATGAGCAGAGATTACATAAGAGGCCGCGGCCAGACCTACCACTAAAAAAAGATTGTATCAATGAAGATGGCAAATGATGTACTTTTATACCACCTGTGACACGCATCTTTCTGTCTTCCCCTCCCTCCTCCTCTTTCCTCGCCACACACTCCTCCTTTACATTTACATATCTCCAACACTTGTGTGGCCTAACACCGTTTTCCCAAGTAACGTAGAGGTACTAAAAACCGATTTCAGAAATATCACATATTTATCTCACACCTCAAACACACTTTACACTTCAGCATTCTGTAAATACTCAGTAATAAAATAATTCAATTTGTCCGTTTACTTGTATTTTATTGTAATGGCACTTTTTAGATGTAGAACATGTCAGTGCAGTGCAGATCTTCTACTGTATTTAGCGTATTTTTCCATATTATTTTCGTAAAATGTGGTGATTAAAGGATTTGTAACCTTAAGATAGTGCAATAGATTTTAATTTCAGAAAATATTTTTGGAATCTAAAAGATAACTTATCTGTAAACACAAAAGCAGAAAATACGTTTGTGATCGGTCCAAAAAGGAACTAAAGGCATTTACAGCAAATAATATTATAAATCAGGCCCAAATAAAAACGTTAAAATATAAAAATGTTAAATGTTTACAGTACGTAAATGATTTATAACTTCAAGGAGTAACATGTATTTTTTTGCTTATAACCCAGGAATTTACATTTTTAAAATAAAAAAGAATTAAAAAAATTAAGGGGTTTTAACAACGTTTTCAAAAGGAGACTACATTTTCTTGTGAGGAAAATGTACACTTTCTACATCTTTTGTGTACATACTGCTAAATGTGCATATCCTTAAGAAAGCTATATTATTTAATTAAACATAATTTAATAAAATTACATGTAACGTATATTTTCCTTAGGAAATGTTATTGTTTTGTAAATAAAAGCCATGTCACTTCCCTCCAGTAACCTTTCATGTACATATGCCCAAAATTATTCTGCTTCATATTCGGACCACTTCTCATGGGATAGTAAAAATATCTTAGTCTGTCGTCAGAAATGGTACATTAAAGGACTGAGACCATAAATGCTTTCTAATAAAAAAAATACTTCGTCCGTCAACCGATTGGACCACTTTAAACTTATTAATTTCCCTAAGTAGCAATATATACTTCTACCCGATTCAATGTGATGTAATTAAAGCAGTAATCATCTCAAGTATGCTATTTTTGTTGGTTGCTGCATCATTTCTTGCAATTGAATTTTGACATGTTATACTTTCTTAAGAGCCGGATTTGTTTAGCGTTATGTTTGTTTGGTTCGAAAAGAACTCGTTAGTTATTGAAAACTGTCAATCAGTAACTCTAGAAGTTAGAAACAATTTTTCGTAATATGTGGTGCGGAAAGAACAGGCAGCTAATTATATTCGCCAAGTTCACAAGTGTCACCACTGATTACGTAACGGCGAGCCTATCTCGCGTTAGATCTTTCAGGCGTCAATGTCACAGGCGGCTTAATTTAGTGCAGGTGCCCTGTGGTGTTGTACTTGAACGTTGGGCGCAGGCACGTTACTCGATGCCAGTGCGGTGTATCTGGCCTTGATTACCTGAGGCTATCTTTATCACCCCTCGAGGTCTTGGATCTTGTTTGTTCGCAAACAATTATTTGTCCTTCTTTGATTTCCCGTCTAATTATAAGAGATGCGTCATTTGTTTTTACGCCGTATCTGAAATGTGTGTCTACAGACTTCCGTTATTGTATGAGATTTTCGTTGTCAGTTTGCACAATTTTGAAAGGTCAGTAGATTTCGGACACGCGTTCGTTGTACGTTACACAACGTTTCAAGGATTGTAATTTACCCTCTTCTTCAGGGGTAAAAACAATAATACATTAAAAACTTATGAAATAAAACTAACGGACTGCCACTTAAAGGTGTATTTAATGTAAATTTTTGTTAAAACCTCTTAAAGACCCATCGCTTGATAAACAGTGAATAATATCGTCATAATTAAAACTGAACCCATTTTAAGAATTGTTTCACGTTACTCGTCTTGGCAGACATATAGTTCTAATTTTTGAGTGGTTTTCATGTGAAACTATTAATCGTTGTTTATTTATCTTACAGTTTAATATGGAAACAAAGTATAATTATTTTGATAGCCGATACCTGATATCATCAGGCTGTCTGTATTAGTTATTTCGAAATCTGAATTCAAAGTCATAGGAGCGTCCTTCGTTGAGGTTATTGGGCTGCTTGTGAACAACAACCTCTTCTGGACTTCTTAAGTATCCCAGGTGTATTTTAGCTTTGTTAAATTTGCCTCAAAATACAATAGCCTTAAAAAAAACATTAGTATTTTCCTCTGTCATGTTCTACAGAATAGGCTACGCACATCAAGGTCCCTTCTCCAAGGACTAAATCCTTTTCAAAGTCTTCCTAAAGCAAAATAGACCTGTTAAGAAATCAGAGTATTGTCCCCTAGACAACTATATAGAGAAAAGTTTGTATCACTCAAACTTATTAATTTGTTCTCTGTTCATCTAGAGAGTTATCGACGCGAAATAAATTCAAACTGTTAGGAGTTCTCTTATATTTCCTATTAGACACGATAACAATCACATTAGCTATGATAACAATCACATTAGGTATGATAGCAATCACATTAGGCATGACCAACAATCACATTAGCTATGATAACAATCGCATTAGGCATGATAACAATAACATTTGGTATGATAGCAATCGCACTAGGCATGACCACAATCACATTAGCTATGATAACAATCACATTAAGGTATGATAGCAATCACATTAGGCATGACCACAATCACATTAGCTATGATAACAATCACATTAGGTATGATAGCAATCACATTAGGCATGACCACAATCACATTAGCTATGATAACAATCGCATTAGGCATGATAACAATCGCATTAGGCATGATAACAATAAAATTAGGTATGATAACAATCAAATTAGCTATGATAACAATCACATTAGGTATGATAACAATCGCATTAGGTATGATAACAATCGCATTAGGCATGATAACAATAAAATTAGGTATGATAACAATCAAATGAGCTATGATAACAATCACATTAGGTATGATAACAATCGCATTACTCATGACCACAATCACATTAGATATGATAAGAAGAAGAAGAAGAAGAAGAAGATGAAGAAACAGTGCTTTATTTGTACAATAAACAAAAACAAAATATTACCCTCAATAATCTTAATAGGAACTAGCTTTAGCTCACTAGAAAAAATAAGTATTTATTTATCCTAAGTAAGGAACAAAAATTTGCACTAAATACAATGGTCATTTCGACCGTCTGTCTGGTTGGCACTTCTGTACACTTCTTATAATTACAATTAATACAAAAAAATGTAATTAACAAAAACTATAGATATTTTAAGTTTGGCGATTCAAATAAGGTTCAAAATATCGGAAAAAAGAAAAGGAAAAAGTAATATTTCACGCGCGCGCGCGCGCGCCACACACACACACACACACACACACACACACACAATAATATAATATTTGTTTTTATTTTATTTTGGGATCCTTACAACTGTCATATAAAAGTTTTTCATCTATATTTCAATATTTAAAAATTAAATTCATACACTAAATCCCACCGCATTTTCCACGCATCTCTCATATATTTTCCAAATTGAAGCCAATCATTTCCATTAAGGTAGTCAAAAAATTGTTTTTCGCTTAGCACGTTATTCCCAAACCATTTTCTCCGAATCGTTGCCAGAATAGGACAAATACTCACAAAGTGAAAGACCGTCTCATACTCATTCCGGTTACACAAAGAACATAAGTGATTTTTATCAGGAATCCAAGGTTTGTAATTTAAATCAACCAGGCCTGCCCGCGCCTTAATTGCCCAAGACATAATATTCATATCATAACAATCTTTCAGGAATGTCTTATCTCCAAGGTCAAGTTTTATTGTTAGATAATGTGGATGATAGACAGACGTACAAGCACGGCCTGTACGTTCCACTCGCCAGCCTGTTCGCATCGCCTCAACCACCCTAGACAATTGGCCCACCAATTCAACGCTGTTGTCAACATTAAAATTTACCTCGATTCCACACTTACTTCCTAAGCTCTTCCACTCCCTGAACCAGAAAATTTTTTTTAAATACAATCTCCTTTGCTAATATGTAAGGTAAACGATTTGGCGTCATGCTCCAGATTCTTCCGAGATAATTTAGATTTAATTGAAGGGTAAAGTAATATAATTTTTCCGAGCCAGTTTCGACAAAAAGTGTGTAATTTGGTGTGTTAAAGGGGAGTCTAAACACTTTTTTTCAAAAACATTCTTTGAACTCCCTCAATTGCGTCAAATTCTCTGTATCCCCATACTTGGGCTCCGTAGTACAAAACTGACCTGACAACAGCATTAAAAAGTGTGAATTTTGCTAACAGAGACACCTTCTTATCTTTTAAAAGACATTCCCAAACTGAATTTATAATTAATTTTGAAACCCTTGCTTTTTCTTTAAAATGTTGTTTCCACGATAACTGTGATGTAAATATGAGCCCCAAGTATTTGTATTCATTTACAACCTCGATCTCTGTCCCTTGGTACCGCCACCTCTTAATTTTACTCCGTTTCCCGCCTTTTTTGAACACCATTATTTTTTATTTATTCAAATTTACATTTAGATTCCAATTTTTACAGTAATTTTCTAAATTATTAATCATACATTGCAAGCTTGTTGCTGTAGGTGCGAGTAGAATTATATCATCCGCGTAAAGCAACATATTCACCCTGGTTTTCCCAAAAATACATCCTCCACCCAGCAAATCCGGTAAATCGTTAATAAATAAAGAAAATAATAAGGGACTCATTACACAGCCCTGCCTTAAACCCATTTCAGTTTTAAAAGCAGGCGTCACCCCCTCTTTACACCAAACACCAGCCGAAGTTCCGTTGTACATTTCTCTGAGTATTTTTAGCATGTGAGTCGACAACCCAAGACACGACAGCTTATACAATAGGGAATCAATAAGAATTGTGTCGAATGCAGAGGAAAAATCAACATAAAAACAGTATAATTTGCAATTGTCTCTTGCCAATTGTAAGTTTACCATACAAGATAAATTAAAAATGTTATCTATAGTAGAATAGCCTTTCCTAAAGCCTGCTTGGAATTCCGTCAAGATATTTCTCTCATTTACCCATTTTTCTAACCTGTTTAAAATTATGCTACAAAATATTTTACATACACTATCTATAAATGATAATCCCCTGTAGTTCTCTACTACATTGATTTCGCCCTTTTTGTATATTGGAAAAATAACAGATTTTTTAAAGCTGTCCGGTATTTGGCCGTTTAAATATATTTTATTGTAAACAGTAAGTAATTTTTCAAGTAGTGAATGTGGAGCGTATTTAAAAAACTCGTAGAGGACTCTGTCGTAACCGGGAGCCTTATCGTCCCTCAGCTTACGCAGTACTTCCCTGACTTCAACTATATCAAGTTCCTTATCTAGGGTTTCATTCATAATTAGTGGTTCTGCGTAGCAGATATAATTTGATAATAAAGGGGGATTTCGCAGGCTCTTGAAATGAGCAACCCACTGGCTCACTGAAATATTTCCCACCACTCTCCCGTTTTGTTTCTTAAAACTATTTATCGTCTCCCAAAACCCCTTTGAATTCGAAATATTATTCATATTTAAAATAATACTCTCATAATGTTGTATTTTTTTATACTGGCACAATGTTTTATACCATTTCCGTTCTCCAATGTAATTTAATCGAACCTGATGCGAATTAGTTTTTCTAAATAAATTTAATAACCTAAACACCTTCTTTCTAGAACTGTAACACTCGAAGTCATACCACGGCTGTTTGAAAGTTGGCCGCATCTTTCGTGTATCATCGCGGTGCTTTTGATTGTTTATTGAAATCTTAATGCAATCAATTATATTATTAACATTTACCTGATTGTTGTCGCATATGACTAAATTTAACGCAGACTGACCCACTGCCGTACAATAAAGGTCTTTATTCCTTTCTTCCCATTTTAATTTGGGTAGTAATGGCAACAACTTATTCTTATTATTTATGTTTTCAATTTTTTCACCTTCTTTCATTTTTAATAAAATTTTAATTGGCAGATGATCCGAACCGGGGTGACAGACAACCTCAAAGTCCCGAATCAAGTGTAAACTGTGGCCAGTCATAAGAGCTAGGTCTATCACAGAACTGCCCATTGGTCCTACGAATGTGTAATTACCATTCTTATCACTTTCAGATCTTCCATTCAAAACTATCATACCAAAGTCTCCCATTAGCTCTAACAGTTTCTTGCCTTTACTGTTGATTACAGAATCCCTTGAATCTCTCAAATCTGATAAATTATTATTTAAAATTTCAATGACACCCTCAAAGTTGTTCTTTAGCAATACGCCCATTTAAATCGCCTACAAGCAAAAGGTTCCTTAAACTATTTGTTTCCAAAAACTTTCTTAATCTAAGAAATTCCATATCCCACTTATTATAATTTAAATATACAGGTAATATAAATAAATCTATATTTTTTGGATCGACATGTATCAAAGAGAAGTTGTCCAAGTATATCAAATTAAGTACATTGAAATAAGGAGATGCTAAATTAATTAAAGTGATTGATCCACCTATATTGCGCCCAAATTGAGCTTGCCTACTAGCAAAATTAAAATGAACTTTGTATTGGGAAAATCTGTTTAAAATAAACTGTTGATCATTCTCATCTATAAATGTTTCAAATAAAAAGGTAACATCAAATTCATAAACAAATTCTAGAAATAAAGTATCATTTACCTTATTTTTAAGCCCACAAACATTGTAACTCATAATTCTTAAGTCCCTTGATATAATGGTTTGAGAATATATTGGAGGGTTGGCTTCTGATCTTCAGCCACTCCCCGTCACCTGCGCGAAAGTCCGTGTTGACCCTGGCATCCCCGCAGACTCCATGTTGGTAGCAGGTTCTGCCCTTGCAGCCTCCAAACTCTTGTCTTGCACTTTCTTCTGTCTATCATCCTCCCTAGCAAGCCTCGAAAGGAAATCTGTGAGATCGTGGTGAATTATGTCCCTCAGCCGCTCAGCTCCATCTCGAGCACCTGCTGCTACCAGCTTACCGTCCTCCCAGGTAAATCGCCATTCTTCTATCATTAGACGGTCGTTCACAAGGGGCATTCGACGTCTACCCGCTACCCTCTCTATCTCACGCCTTACCGCCATTAGCTTCCACCTCTTCTCCCGTGTAACTATAGGATAATCACGATATACTGCATAACCTGTACCTTTCAGCCTGGCTAATCGTGACATTATGTAGTCTATGTCTGCATCTGAGGGTAAATGCGCAATTACCAGTCCATTACTGCCTAAGGCATGAGCCCTGTTTACCCATAAAGAGTTGGTTGTACCAAAAATTTCACTACAAAAATTCTTGACCAAGAGTCTAAAGTCTGTATTGCCACTGCTATTCCAGTTAAGCCCTTTAAATACTAAGTTATTCCTCCTTCCTCTTGCTTCCATATCCACTAGTTTATTCTGAATTATTTTATTTTCCTCAATTATTTGGCATAACTTTATCTTCATCTCCTTATTTTCACTTTCTAGCACAACTAACCTACTTGTAACTACACCTAAGTCCTCTTTGGTTACAAGGTTTGCGAGTTTTTTGTCAAGCATAGCCTCTAAACCACTCATTAGTTGTCCTAAAGACATTTCTCCTACCTTTTCACCGTCCATGTTGAGGTTATCACTCGCACTTATTGGTGAAGAATTCGACCTTTGACGTTTCTTCTGATTCGACACAGGCGTGAAAAATTTATAAATCGTATTTTCACTCATTTAGTAAATATTTGCATTATTTATAAAAACTGTATAAGAGTAAACCGACTGACTGGAAAATACGCGTGCCACTAACCGATAACTGCACGTTAGCTCACCGCCACTCACTGCTCACTACAGGACACTCACCGAGCAGGTCGAGTCACATGGCGAGTCAGCTCGAAGTCCACTTATCAGCTAAGTAATTAACTCCGAGTTTGTGTCTCTTACTCCAAACGTCAATAAAAATATTTATGGTTCAATTTAAATAGGATAAAATATCCAATTAACAATGTAAATATGCAAAAACTTATAATTTATGCGCAGCTAAAAATCACCACAATCTTACTTCACGGCACCAGTTGTGCCAACCTGTTATCAATTAGATATGATAACAATCGCATTATGTATGATAACAATCGCATTAGGCATGATAACAATAAAATTAGGTATGATAACAATCAAATTAGCTATGATAACAATCACATTAGGTATGATAACAATCACATTAGGTATGATAACAATCGCATTAGGCATGACCACAATCACATTAGGCATGATAACAATCGCATTACGCATGATAACAATAAAATTAGGTATGATGAAAATCGCATTAGGTATGATAACAATCGCACTAGGCATGGTAACAATCACTTTTAATATGATAACAATCGCACTAGGCATGATAACAATCACATTTAGTATGATAACAATCGCATTAGGCATTATAAAAATACAATTAGGCTTAACAATCACATTTGGTTTGATGGCAATCGCATTAGGCATGATACCATGAACTTTTTGAGGATTGCATCGAATCAAATTTAATGCTTCATGACCTATGGCATGAGCTGCGCATCGTCACAGACACGTGCCTTTGAATCAACATCAAGTTTTTGGCTCTCGTCCGCCACAAATATGGTTGTACGTGCTTACTCTTACAACAATCGTCTTCGATCTGCCTCTTGATTCCCAAGCACACAATGGCCTTGTTTTGATACGTTCGATCTGGCTTTTCTTCAATGCAATTGTCCTCATGATGTTCATATAAGTTTCCGTGGAGATATACTCAACTCGGTTTTACTAAATCCAAATTCAGCCTTCTCCGTGGCTCGTTTATTTTTTTAAGAAAATCAAAAGTTCACTTGCCATATATAAAAACGTATATGATATAGAGATGTTCTCCAAAGAAGGAACTAATAAACTAATTTCAAGAACACTATAAGGTGTAATATGGCCGGAGCGCTTGGCCACCTTGTACGCAATAGTCAGTTACGCACACCTATTAGTCTGCTTCCAACAAAGGGATCTTGGCACAGGTTGAAATATTACAATTTCGATCACGTAATTTTATCCCTGTCGATCAGTAATAAGCTAGGGAACCATCATCACGACCTTAGAGTCGATGTATAGCTTCCAAGTAGACGGGAAGCGGCGATGGTGACATAGACGTAAACAATATTACAGAACCATTCGGCAAACAACAATATATAAATTATCATAGCTCATTTAAAACTGGTTAGGGGAGAATAGGAGGGTTTAAAAAAGCTCTGTATGGCTTACTTGTCAGTCATCCAGTGTTCTCATCGTCTCATCAGGTGCACAATTGAGTGCACTACGATGTTTGGGACACAATATCAAAACACGGCAAAGCAACAGAGTTTTTCACACATAACGTGGTTTTGGTGGGATGGCGTAGAAGGTTCAATTTATCTATTTTAGACTGGATGGATGCTGTGTGCTAGACATGGCGTTTTTGTAGTCTATGTGTCTTAGATGTCGAAACAATGCTACGAGTTCATTTTGAACGTCTTCGTCGCCAACTTTATTTGGATCTGTTCAGATGGACGCGGACTCCATATTCAAGGAGTCAAGTCTGCTACAGTGTTAGTTTTAAGATGCCACGAAACGATTAAATGCTGACTGATGAAATAGCCAATATTCTAAAGAACACATGGAGTTATTTCTTGACTCCTAATAAATAAGTCAGTAATCGGATCCTAGACTACCATTTACCAGATTTAAGAGGTAGCCAGTGTTATTATAAACTCAGCGTAGCTTCACACATTACTCATAAACAACAGCCGTCAGGTTGCACAGGTTACACGCTAGGTCACTGCTGTCGGGCAATGTTACACGCTAGTTCACTGCCGTCGGGCAATGTTACACGCTAGGTCACTGCTGTCGGGTTATGTTACACGCTAGGCCACTGCCGTCCGGGCAATGTTACACGCTAGTTCACTGCCGTCGGGCAATGTTACACGCTAGGCCACTGTCCGTCGGGCAATGTTACATGCTAGGTCACTGCCGTCGGGCAATGTTACACGCTAGGTCACTGCCGTCGGGCAATGTTACACGCTAGTTCACTGCCGTCGGGCAATGTTACACGCTAGGCCACTGCCGTCGGGCAATGTTACACGCTAGTTCACTGCCGTCGGGCAATGTTACACGCTAGGCCACTGCCGTCGGGTTATGTTACACGCTAGGTCACTGCTGTCGGGTTATGTTACACGCTAGGCCACTGCCGTCGGGCAATGTTACACGCTAGGCCACTGCCGTCGGGCAATGTTACACGCTAGGTCACTGCCGTCGGGCAATGTTACACGCTAGGTCACTGCTGTCGGGCAATGTTACACGCTAGTTCACTGCCGTCGGGAAATGTTACACGCTAGGTCACTGCCGTCGGGTTATGTTACACGCTAGGTCACTGCCGTCGGGTTATGTTACACGCTAGGCCACTGCCGTCGGGCAATGTTACACGCTAGGCCACTGCCGTCGGGCAATGTTACACGCTAGGTCACTGCCGTCGGGCAATTTTACACGCTAGGTCACTGCCGTCGGGCAATGTTACACGCTAGGCCACTGCTGTCGGGCAATGTTACACGCTAGTTCACTGCCGTCGGGCAATGTTACACGCTAGGCCACTGCTGTCGGGCAATGTTACACGCTAGGTCACTGCCGTCGGGCAATGTTACACGCTAGGCCACTGCCGTCGGGCAATGTTACACGCTAGTTCACTGCCGTCGGGCAATGTTACACGCTAGGCCACTGCCGTCGGGTTATGTTACACGCTAGGTCACTGCCGTCGGGTTATGTTACACGCTAGGTCACTGCCGTCGGGCAATGTTACACGCTAGGCCACTGCCGTCGGGCAATGTTACACGCTAGTTCACTGCCGTCGGGCAATGTTACACGCTAGGTCACTGCCGTCGGGCAATGTTACACGCTAGGCCACTGCCGTCGGGCAATGTTACACGCTAGTTCACTGCCGTCGGGTTATGTTACACGCTAGGTCACTGCTGTCGGGCAATGTTACACGCTAGGTCACTGCCGTCGGGCAATGTTACACGCTAGGCCACTGCCGTCGGGTTATGTTACACGCTAGGTCACTGCTGTCGGGTTATGTTACACGCTAGACCACTGCCGCCGGGTTATGTTACACGCTAGGTCACTGCTGTCGGGCAATGTTACACGCTAGGCCATTGTCGTCGGGCAATGTTACACGCAAGGCCATTGTCGTCGGGCAATGTTAACACGCTAGGTCACTGCCGTCGGGTTATGTTACACGCTAGTTCACTACCGTCGGGTTATGTTACACGCTAGGTCACTGCCGTCGGGTTATGTTACACACTAGGTCACTGCTGTCGGGCAATGTTACACGCTAGGCCACTGTCGTCGGGCAATGTTACACGCTAGGTCACTGCTGTCGGGTTATGTTACACGCTAGGTCACTGCTGCCGGGTTATGTTACACGCTAGGTCACTGCTGCCGGGTTATGTTACACGCTAGGTCACTGCTGTCGGGTTATGTTACACGCAAGGCCATTGTCGTCGGGTTATGTTACACGCAAGGCCATTGTCGTCGGGTTATGTTAACACGCTAGGTCACTGCTGTCGGGTTATGTTACACGCTAGGTCACTACTGTCGGGTTATGTTACACGCTAGGTCACTGCTGTCGGGTTATGTTACACACTAGGTCACTGCTGCCGGGTTATGTTACACGCAAGGCCATTGTCGTCGGGCAATGTTACACGCTAGGCCACTGCCGTCGGGCAATGTTACACGCTAGGCCACTGCCGTCGGGCAATGTTACACGCTACGCCACTGCCGTCGGGCAATGTTACACGCTAGTTCACTGCCGTCGGGCAATGTTACACGCTAGTTCACTGGCGTCGGGCAATGTTACACGCTAGGCCACTGCCGTCGGATAATGTTACACGCTAGGCCACTGCCGAAACCTACTGTTACACGAAAGGCGATTGCCGTCGGGCAATGTTATACGAAAGGCACATACACACTTTGTGTAAAAAGTGTTGAATAATCAGTGGTCGAATCTGCTACTTCTGAAAGATAAGTAAAATATTTTTATTTTGTTGTGCTATAATTGTTCTATGTTGTTCATATTGGCTTTGAATAGTTAGGATATTACTTTAACATTAATGTGTGTTACAATGATTTTAAGTTATATGAACATAACCCTTGTATGTATTAAATTTATTCATCATACCATTGCGCAAGTAACATTGATTTTTTTAGCCATAACGATTCTTTGCGTTGAATGTTTTGTTAGTAACCGTAGTATTTATTACTCAGCGTTAAAAATAAACTACATATATAATCAAAAACATGATACATATTTGAGAACGAGTCCAGTGATGAGATATTGTACGCTGGATGTTTTGTGCTGAGGTTATTTGTCGTCGATTGTAGAAAAACCAGCGCTTGTTATTGTGTTGGAGTAGTGCCATGCAGTTGAAAATTACGGCCCGGAATTCAATGAAACAACAATGATCTCGCTAGTGGGTTGTTCCAGTCCGTTTACTGCCACTTCTCCCTAACAATGTATCACGCTTAGACCCGCTATTGTTGAGGAATGAAAAACACCGTTTGTTACTTATTATGTAAGCAACAATAAATAACTTTTCGTATGCTTCAGACCGTCATCTGTCGACTTCGTATAAGCCACATCTGTTTGTTATATCACAACATGGAGATGATTGAGCTGTAAATTAAAGTGCTTTGTGTTATTTTACTAACATTCAATTATCTACAAATGGTTTTAAAGTTGGTTGTTCATAGTTATATATTGATTTTGTACTGACGAATTATGTTATCCCATTGTTATTGCAGTATCTGATTTGTAACACAATCATTACTGTGTTACAGCGTCCTCTGACCGGGCTATGCAAGTGTCGCCAATACAGCTCGTGGTGGTGAGTAATATGTCATCGATAATACATTTAAATTTAGTTTAAAATGTTACTATACACTATTCTAAAGAATAAGGTTGCTGTTTTATTTCACTGTATAACTTAGAACAAGTAAAATTCAGACTTAAGTTTGTGTAAATAGCAGTCAGTGTGATTTACATATACACTCCAACGTTTCTAACATTTAAAATTCATTTGTAAGAGTAATACGAAGACATAAGAAGAATACTAAACTAAGGAACAATAGCATTAGTACACACACAAGTATAAAAATAAGTATAAACATCGTAATTTTTGTAATCCGACATGCAATAAAAATGTGTAGTATGAAATCAACAGCAATAATGTTACAATACAATATAAAGATTTTACGCGTCTACACAATGCAATCATGAAATAATACACCAATAACATATTGCGTGACTTCACCAATAAACTAGGACCAGGCGAGATTGGATGTATACGTTTATAACCTATTTTCAAGCAAGAAACTTATGGGGTCCTTTACCCTTTGAGTGTCAGTCGTAAAAGGCTGTATAATCTTGAAGTTTGCCTTCAAGAGCTGTAAGACGACTGTAAGGATTATAACATTACTTGAATAGCTATAGGTGTCGATGTTATATAGCATCACTTCACTATCAATGGTTGTGGGTGTTATATAACATTGATTCACTAGCTATCGTTGTAGACGTTATATAACATTACCTGACTAGCTATAGTTGTTGATGTTATATAACATTAACTGGTTAGCTATAGCTGTCGATGTTATATAGCATCACTTCACTATCAATGGTTGTGGGTGTTATATAACATTGATTCACTAGCTATCGTTGTAAACGTTATATAACATTACCTGACTAGCTATAGTTGTTGATATTATATAACATTACCTGGTTAGCTATATTTGTCATTGCTATTTAGTATTACGTCACAAGCTATGGTTGGGGGGTGTTATATAACATTGATTCGCTAGCTATCGTTGTAGACCTTATATAACATTACCTGACTAGCTATAGTTGTTGATATAAATAATAATAATTAATAATAATAATAACCTTTATTGCGTCAAACAATTATTACATTGCATGCATGCGTCAAGTACATTCATAATAATATACAGTTCCATTGCAGTTATTTCTATTTAATTGTATAACAGAACTGGGGGTTTATTTTTATTCGTGTTTTTCAATAGTTTTCAATAATTTTAATCCCAGCAACTCAACATGAACTCTTCAACGGAGTAAAACGCCTTTGACACCAGGAGGTGTTTTTAATCGAGATTTGAATAGTTTAGAATCAATGAGATGTTTTATTCCCTCAGGCAGCTTGTTATCAGTTTCACACCAACTTGGGACGGCAAGTGTTCAAATGCACTCGTTCTATGTTGAACAATCCGAAAGTTGTCCCTGCCTCTTGTCTCGTATTGGTGGACGTCACTGCCTTGGATCAACTCGCATTTAAGTCGACAGTATATAGAACGACGTCGAGAATATAGAGACAGGGTAAAGTTAACAATCCAAGCTCTCTGAAGGCATCTTTGCACGACTCTCTGAAATTCAATTTGTAAATAATTCTGATAGCTTTCTTTTGAGCTCTAAATACTCTTTCGAATTTGTATTTAGAACAGCTGCCCCACAATCTTAAGCCGTAAGACAAATATGGATGTATCAGGCCAAAGTAGGCAGTTTTTAATACATCAATAGAACAGAATTTTGCAAGGTTACGCAAAACATAAATGCCAGAAGCAACCTTGGAGCAGATGCTGTCAATGTGAAAGTCCCATGTCAGTCCTCGATCAAGGTACATTCCAAGGAACTTAACGGATTCGGCCTCTTCCAAGAGAACATCGTCCATCATTACTGCGGGACGATACTCCTGTTCTTGTCGATGCCGAAGGCAAAAAATTTATTGAGTTTGATTTTGAGCTGTTTGTTTTCAGATTGAGTCTTGAGAAATGTTCGATGCATGAATTTAAATCGATAAATGATTTCACTTCAAGATCAGTTTTATATTTCGATTTAATACAGAGAGTCGTGTCATCAGCATATTGAATCACCTTTCCATTCTGGATTGATGTATTCAACTTGTTGACATAAAATAAGGAAGAGAACTGGGCCCTAATATTGATCCCTGAGGGACACCATAGGGCATTTTGATCCTATTAGACAGAGCATTCGCAATCCGTACGCATTGTTCTCTATCTTTAAGATACGACGAGAGCCAATCGTACGGCAAACCCCTAATACCACTAGTCCATAACTGGTGCAGCAGTGTCGCATGATGCACACAGTCAAAGGCTTTGGAGAGGTCGAGAAATATGCTCATAACACGTTCTCTTTTCTCCAGGCCATCGACAACATTATGAATAAGTTCAGTTACGGCATCGATGGTGATTTGTCTTTCCTAAACCCGAACTGTTCGGGACAGAGAATTTCGAAGCGGTCCATGGAATTTTTCAAGCTGATTGAGGAAAGCTTTCTCAAAAACTTGCTAAGAACTGGGAGGATAGAAATTGGACGATAGTTGCTAGAGGAGCAAGGATCATCTTTTTTGTAAACTGGAATCACAGTGGATATCTTCAGTACGGACGGAAAGACACCCTGTGCAAACGAGAGATTGATTAATTTTGTGAGTGGTGTCAAAATATGCTTAAAGCACTTTTTGATTAACCACACAGACATTCCATTAATGTCACAAGATCTCTTAGGTTTGAGATCCTGCATGATACGGGCCACCTCCACCTCACTCACAGGACGAAGGAACATGGACGAGGCCGATCTAGTCAATAACCCTCCGCAGGGTATATTCTGATTCAAAGAACTGTCTGTTCCAGCAACAGTTGAAAAGAAATCATTAAACGCAATTGCCACTTTTAATGGATCATCAATAATTTTATTATTAATTTTAAGTTTCGGAATTGAAAAATTTTGAAGTGTTTTGTTGTTTTGTGTTTAGGTTAATTATATTCCAGGCGCTTTTTGAAAGATTATCGGATTGTTTTAGTTGGTTTTCAACGTCTCGTGCCTTGGCGTTTCTTATGGCTTTGCGGTAATCCTTTTTGAAATTTCGAAAAAAAGCGTTTGAAATCCTCATTTTCAGATTTAAACATATATTGAATGATAAAATTTTAGTCTTTCTCTTGAATCGAGTATACCCTGAGTAATCCAGGTATTACTCTTTTTTCTTATTACGTTCTTTAAAATTTTTAAATGGACAAGTCAAATTTAGGCAGTGAGTTAAACAGTCGAAAAACGCGTTAAAGGCATCTTCTACCCGCTCAAAGCGATCCAGAAATTCCCATGATGTTTTCATTAGAAACTTCTTAAAAAGCTCTATGTTTGCCGGCTTTAGATCCCGTTTTCTTTTTATTGACGGAGTTTCAAATTTTGGGTTATGGTGTAATATTACGGCTTCCTGTGCGTAGTGGTCTGAGATGGCCGCATCTATGACAGAAACAGAACAGTCTATTACGTTAGTAATGACGTTGTCGATGGCTGTACTCGACGAAGCGGTCACTCGAGTTGGCGAGTTCACGGACCAAATTAAGCCGAGAAAGAACTGAGAATATAACAGAGAAAGATATTATATAACATTACCTAGTTAGCTATAGTTGTCATTGCTATATAGTATTACGTCACAAGCTTTGGTTGGGGGTGTTATATAACATTGATTCACTAGATATCGTTTTAGATTTTATATAATATTACCTGACTAGCTATATTTTTCGATGTTATATAGTATTACATTACTAGCAATAGTTGTCGTTGTTATATAACATTGCTTTACCAGCTGTGATTGTCGATGTTACCTAGCATTACCTGACTAGCTAAATTTGTCGATGTTATATAGCATTGCGTCAGTACCAAAGGTTGTCTGTGTTATATAACATTGATTCACTAGATATAGTAGTTGTTATAAGCGCAACTTAGAGAACAATTCTGATGAAAACACATCCTTGAGATGGGCACATTAAACGAACACTAGGAGCCTCACAACGATATATGTGTGGCACTTTAGAGGTGCAACCTAAATTGCACTCAATAAACTCGTAGATCTGCTCGAGAACTTATCAGAAACTTATATTTTATGAGGTGCCCGGAGGAATACCAAAGAAGTTGACCAATGAATAGTTGCCACCACACGTCCTCGGAAGCCTTGAAATCCCATGGCTCAATGAATGTATGTTGAAGCGTCATGTGTTATAGTTTTCTTTGTTCTGTTGTAACATTTAGCTGAGAATCTTTCATTGTCCCAGAAGGCCATTGCACTTGCCTATGGAGTGACGGGATATTTTAGGATTGACGAAGTTGGGGGATGGTAGGGGCCGCCTCCTGTAGAGATCACATCAGGGATAGCGGGTAGCAGACAATAGCAATCATGTCAGTTATGTCATCTTGGAAAAAGAGACTAGCTCTGATGCAACCTCTTAGTCAAAAGGGCAGGGGAGAGTTTTCCCTCACGTTTAGACTAGGAACAGATTTTAACTCCAAGGGAGTTCTATCCACTCCAACATTCATCCTCAGCAGTAAATGGAGCTATCGATCAACCATTTCACCCAATACCTCAACATTTGCGGTTAGTGGCGTGTCGCACCTGGACATCCATGGGATTCCAGATGTAATCAACACATTGGTTTCCGCTGTACTCGATACAGGGTCATCTGGAAGATACAAACCGATGAAAAGTGAACCCATTCTCATGCTGGTGTATTTCTTCTTTATTTAATCACTATTGGATCATTATTGTAATTCACTTAATAGACGAGAACACTCTTTATTCATATATACACAGCTTATTTATCTGTGTCTTTCAAAGTGCACCGCTGGAGGATCTGTTTCAGATATAATGTTCTGTGTTTTATTCCAAGTATCTACTTCAAGTATAACGTTCTGTACTAACTGTATTTTCTTCCAAGTATCTACTTCAAGTATAACGTTCTGTACTAACTGTATTTTCTTCCAAGTATCTACTTCAAGTATAACGTTCTGTACTAACTGTATTTTCTTCCAAGTATCTACTTCAAGTATAACGTTCTGTACTAACTGTATTTTCTTTCAAGTATCTACTTCAAGTATAACGTTCTGTACTAACTGTATTTTCTTTCAAGTATCTACTTCAAGTATAACGTTCTGTACTAACTGTATTTTCTTCCAAGTATCTACTTCAAGTATAACGTTCTGTACTAACT
Source organism: Homalodisca vitripennis (assembly GCF_021130785.1). Lineage (NCBI taxonomy): Eukaryota > Metazoa > Arthropoda > Insecta > Hemiptera > Cicadellidae > Homalodisca > Homalodisca vitripennis. Next base: position 18,065,236 of record NC_060215.1, on the reverse strand, counting down.
GTATTTTCTTCCAAGTATCTACTTCAAGTATAACGTTCTGTACTAACTGTATTTTCTTCCAAGTATCTACTTCAAGTATAAAGGTCTGTGTTAACTGTGTTTTCTTCCCTAACGTATTCAGGATCTTAGTTTTTGTGCTTCCAAATAAACAAATTTGGATTTCACGAGAGTCAACAGAATAGTTTATGGCCTCTTAGAAGTACCATTGGCCTCTTATTGACAGAGCAAAGGTTTTAATGAGAACCTCATACTATTGTTACCTAAATATGTTGTGACTATGTTACTGCAATATCAGCTAGTATAAATATGCTACAGGCACTTCATATGACAAGAGTTTTAATGGCCGAATGTTTAAGCTTGACCCCCACATGTGTGTGCAGTTTTATGTGTATCGCATTAAAAGATAATTTCAACGAAACCTGTTACAGAGGGAACACGTCGCTCATACTACGACCGCTGCGTTTCGAGCTAATGAATCCTTACATTAACTAGAAAGTGTTTGTTAAGTGTTGGGAATTCCAAATGATGGGATTTTATGAATTTCGACTGAACGTTTGCAGCGTTCGCGAGTCGGGACGAGCGAGCTTCGGTCGGTCTCTCCGAGCTATTTCGGTCGCGGCGATCTCCGCTGACGCCTGGCCTACCCCACCTCCCCCCTCGCGCATTCTTAGGCCGCGGTATGTGGACGTGATGCAGTAGTCACTGCCACAGTCACCGTCAACACGTTGCACCTTGTGGCCTACTCTTCTATTGTTCCAACGCGATACTTTGAGCGGTGCCTCGGTGGCCCTCCAGCCGTGCAGTGCGCACTACCAAGCACCGTATCGGGGCACTTGCAAGTTTGAGCGATCCGTGACTGTCTCACAACAGTGCAGATGAGACAGGCACTCTGTCAGCCATCTTCTAAGAACCAAAGTACCTCAAGCTTCAAATATTATTTAGTATAGCGTAGAAAACAATATTTAAATATCATCGTACCTGTGGTTTCAATTATTATGACCACATTGGACCTTTTAGACAAAAAAGACTGTATTGAGTTGGTAACTTGGGTGTTGATGAAGATACTATATCAGGATGGTTGCGAACTCTTTGCGGATCCGACAAGTGACTCGTATAACGATGGCAATGTTCAGCCGATGTGTTCTTTCACTTAGGATAAGAATCTGAGAACCCTCTTATAGCACTTAGACCTTAAAGGACTTCACAAGTGCCACCATAAGTCCTCGAGAGCCTTGAGTCTCTTGGCACAGCGAGTAGTTAATGGGTTGGAAGCGTCATTTTTCATTCCTTTTATTGCACTCTTAAGACAAGAAGCTGAGAACCCCTCATTGTCCTAAAAAGAACTTTACGCTTAGTTCTGGAGTGACGGGATATCCAGGATGGGTAAGGTTGTGGTAGATTTTGTGAGGAGGGGATAGCGAGCTAAATTTCATGTCATGTCTTCTTGGAAGAAGGGAAGGCCAAGTTTGTTTCGGCTTATCCAATCAAAGTGGGTATGGGGCTACACTCCCTCGTGTCCAAGCCATCCACAGCCTAAAGGAGGTCCACCCACTCCAGCAGCCATCCTCCGAAACAAAGTAGACTAATCGATTTTCCCAGTCACCGCAAAACCCCGAGATTTGCTTGGATTAATCCTAAAAGGACCTTTGCTCTTGCTTCCGGAGTAACAGGATAATCACCATAGGTAACCCCCAGTCAATATTCCATGAGGAGGGATAGTGGCCACTATATCTCCAGTCGTGTCACATTGTAAAAAGGGGAGCCCGGGTTATGTTGCAGTCTCTTACTCAAAGGGGGTAGTGAACATTACTCCCTCAAGTTAGGCTATAAATAGGCTATAACACTAAGGAAGTTCCACCCATTCCAACAGTCATCCTCCGCTGAAGACTTGACGTATCGATCTATCCTTCCATCACAATATCTCGAAATTTGCGTTAAGTACCGTTATGTACCGCTCCTGGACATCCATGGGGTTACCTACGTTTAATTGACACTTTGGCTTTTGATGTACCCAGTGTAATTTCACCTAGGAGGTGTAAGCCATCCAGAATTGAATCCTTCTGCGATAGCCGATGTGTGAGCATGCACGTATGAGCCATGCGTGTTCGGAGTGGTACGAGGATCTCGTATACGAGAGTATCACGTCATCTACGATTTGGTGCGGATGTCAAAATAAACTGTAAACTCTAGTACAGGCTGTTCCGCTCATCAAGTCGGTGGTCCAATTTTAGCCCATGTTCTCTGTTTAAGAAATTCGATCCAGTGAATGAAATTTTATTTAATTCTGCTTTTACTTTGACTCTGATTTATGAAGTTTGTCGTTATGTTCAATGTCCTAAGTCGACAGTTGTAATTTATTAAGCAAGCTGTTTACTGCTAAATACAAGAGAACGATAGTCCTTAAGGATGTCATAGTTCGATACTGAAAATTGAGCGCCACCATAAGCGATATTCTCGAGTTTATATGCCGATAAGTATGAGGAGATTAAAGATGATCAACGTTCGAGTGGGCAACTTTGCAAATTAACTCATAACTCCCCTCAAAACTGATCTGAAACCGAAAAAACATCACAAACAAGATACTTTAGTGCTAGTTTATTTAGTAGAGCCATTTGTTCTGCTTCAGGATGAGGTCCCAAAATAAGTCGTGAATGCTGGTTCATTCTTTGTACACGATGGAAAACTTGCATGACAATCGTGTTTTTAAACATTTCATAACTTTGTGTTTAGTTTTAGTAAAAAAATCACTCGGTTTATTATTATATTTAAAAACTTGTTTTTAAAATATGAAGTAAACAAAATAACTCAAATGTTTATCTTTACTTTAAAATATTTATCTTTACGTTAAATAAAATATTTGTTTACTTTACTTGAAACGATTGTTGTAGCTCCTGGCTTGTAAAGTGTATCTTTTTCATTATCGTAATTTAACAATAGCGGTATTTTAAGTAATTAGGTGATTCGTTTCCGAATAAATAGAATTTGACAATTAAAACGAGTGTCGTAAAATATAGACTTAACACTTTTTGCATCCTTGGATGTCAGACTATTGCTTTGGGAGTGTCGAGGGTCTAGTGATGTTAAGACGTCCGACTTTGGATCTACAGGTAAGTGTAACCGTAACACTTCCTATCACTACCATCGACCTTATACTGTACAAACCATAGCAGATAACATCTATAAACTTTGCACACTGTCATATGGCTATGTAAACTATTTTTCCTTCCTATTAACCATGACATGCCAACCATGGGGGGACGGCCCACAGAGGAAAACATGGAAATCTTAAATGAAAGCATGGGTCGAGTGATACCTCATTTGAAAGAGCTCACTTAGTTGAGTTGAATGCCACAAACCGCATCTCAAAAGGTTTATCCAATCAGAAATGGCGGGATGTTTTAGGTACACATTGTAAAGTACATTATGCGCTGCCATTTCTGACTGGATCGTCGTATTCTGATGCGGTAGGCGGCGTTTCACTCTACTAACCAATGGTTTCACTGATTAGTATTTATGAAAAATAACAAAAAAATTTAATTTAAAAATTAAAACTATTTCACCAACAATGAATAATGGTAGAACTTAATTAATTCATAAACATAAAGACGACGAATTCATTTTAGTTTTAGTTTTTGTGTTATAAATTTATGACATAATTTGCTAATCAAAAAAAGTCAGTGATAACACATGCTTTAATTTAAGATTTCCATGTTTTCCTATGTGGGCCATCCCCCCATGGTTGGCATGTCATGGTAATAGCAAGGAAAAATAGTTTACATAGCCATATGACACTGTGCAAAGTTCATAGATGTTATCTGCTATGGTTTGTAAAATATTAAGCCGTACCCAGACTTTTCAAACACCTTGTATATATAATTTATAGCAAAATATTTTTAGGTCTAATAATGTGCCGTTTCGCCGCTAGCCCCAACATGTTGTATTGAGCTAAACATGTCATAGTTGAGAGGTATCAGTTTGGCTTGTGCAAGCGTATCTTTAAAGTGGTCATGCTCGCTTATGCGTTGACGGATTGAAACAAGTAGCGTTGGTGTTATACAAATTTAAAAATAGTTGATTTTAGCACATTTTTTTATAACGGGTTATTTGTTATTTGACCTTAAATATTTTCAACATGCACCATTTTTTTAATACTAAACAAAACAACACAATTACTTTTTTTTATTCAATTTTCCTCTGATCTATTCAAGCCTATGTGCTAAATTTGGTTTCCTTAGCTTAACTAGAGATATTAATTTTGTTATAAAAATACAAGATGGTGGCTAGCAGCTAAACGGCACGTTTTTCATTTCCCTTGAGTCAATCAGTTTTAGGATTGATGTAGTACCGTCTATGTTATTGAGATATAAATTAAAAATAATTACGAAAACAAGTCAAGAGAAATCAAATCTCCTCTTCACTCACGCGTATGTATTCTGGATTGGCTCTGAAGGCGAAAAATGCAATATGAGTACAGTCTGCTTGTGGCATCCAACATGTTGAAGGCGTAATTCAGCCAGGCATCTATTTCACCCAAAGCACAACACTATGTTTGACTATTCCGGCACAGCAACGTTGACTGCTACAAATAAACTTCACTGTGTGATTGAAAGGAAACAACTAAGCAAAAATATTCTTGTGGGAATATATTTGTTATCTATTTAGTATTTACTTAACACTAAACCCCAATGTTAGGGTCTTAGAACACATTTAGTACCATACATTATATTTAGTCTATTATATTATTCTAAATTACACGTATATAATGTTTTTTATAAACATGGTAATTAAAAATATTATATAAAATATTACATATACTATCGGAAACATTCCCAAAAAAATTGACAAATAATTCAAACATTAAAACGGTTGCTTTTTCATTTGCCGAAGTCTGATCTGATGATATTATTAAACTTATGCTTTATGCGTTGGTTTACACAACATGTTTGAGTACTACAACTGTAAATACCTATTATATAATATTCCAGTTTTCTTAAATATTCCAGATCAAAGTTTATCGGTCTGGACGCTGTATTTAAATAATAATAATATATAAATGATCATGTAAAATACTCCAAATTTCCACATAAAATATTTTTCCAGTGAAACATTTTAAACGTGACTTTTACATTAACTTGTGATCTATTTTATAGAATATTAAATGTTGAACATGGAAAGTACAATTTTGAAAGCGTACATAAAAATCATTAAAACATACTTTAAACTAAACTAGTACCAAGGGAGTTCATTTTAAATTGGTATATATTCTTCCGTGAATGTACTAAGCAGGTATTTTGTGATTTTTGCTATTCCCAATGTTGTTATAATAGTTTCGTATCTCTTTAAAAAACTCAACCTAACTTCTACTCCATGAATAAATTCTTACCCTCTGACACTCTATTGGAACAAATCTATTTTTAGTGCTGGGTTGCTTAAAAGTTATTATGATTCATTAAATGTAAAAATATGTTAAGAAAATCCAAATATAATAACATCGAACAAAGAATAGTAACATTATAAAACCGTATCGTTACATAACAATAACTAAATAACGGGAATTAAAATATTGAAGTTTAATTCACATTGGTTTATTCCATCTTTGTCATGAAGTTGTATAAACATTTAGTTTCATGTTTAACGAAGTTTCCATTCAAAATGGCAGTAATGAAATTCTGTGGGAATGTGTAATTTTGATATATGTAGATTCTGTTGTAACAGTAGTGCCAGAAAGCTTTTGTTTGACATTTGTAATTATTGTGTTTTATTTTTATTAATATGTGTTATGTAAAGCTAGAGCAAAAGATCATAATGAATAATATTACTTTGAGATTGAAATATATAATAAGTTACCTAAACCTAATTACCTAATAATGTATAATTTAGCTTCATAAATGTAAGAGCTACACCACTCATATAACACGATCAATGTGATTGTGTTTATCTCAGTTATTTTTTTAAATAATACGATTTAAATATTCGTACTATGTCCATTAAAAATGTATCTAGCGTGGTTAAAATTTTCAACTGTTAAGCTGATAATGAAGCCTGAAACTTTTTCCAGTTCTACTTCAAGCAGTGGAAACACCGCTTGGCTCCGTGTCATCAAGAAGGAACTACTTCGACGGATTATATGTTTAAAAGGCATAAGTCAAACCCTTCGTTTTAATAAGCCCGAATATTTTTGAGGTGACCTTCTAAAAATCAATTTGAAACCTATGGATATAGGACTTTAACATTCTAACTTTGCCTTTGATAAATTTGCTTTTCAATTGGTTCCTTTTATTTCATAACAACGCAGGTGTACAAATTTACTTTCCATTTCATAAATATTTGATTCTACATTGACTCGAGACTCATTGACTCGGCGATGGGAGCGCCAGTGTGATGTCGATACCAAATATTAAATGTAATAATAAAATACACCAAACTAATGTATACAGTTTAAGGAATGTTTTGCTTCTAAACAACTTTGCCAATAACATTGACACAAGCTGTAGGCAGCATAACGTAAAGTTGTATTTAAAATTTTCTACTAATCATAATCGCCATTCCCCCTCCCTTCTAGTGGAAAAAGATAACCTATAATGAAATATAATTTTACTTTATAGTTTGAATTTATTTATATGTGAAGTTTCACTGCATCATACGTCGTGTCGTTAGATTATTATCTATTGTGAGACGTTTTTCGCACACTGCATACTTGTAGTATCGTTATACTCCAAAGCTTCCATACCCCGTGTTGAATCACGCGTGCAAAATAACTACATAATAATGAACTGTCTAGAAACTTACCAAAAATACATGACTACAGATTGGACTGTCGTATTCACGGCACAAAATGCAATATAGTTACAATGCTTATGTTGCCTACAATCCAGGCGCTAGCGGGCAAAATAATCTGATATCCAACCAGATTAATTTGACAGCGTTCACGGTAGATACAAAGAAGTGTTATCTGAGTCAATGTTTATTTTAATGTGTGTTTAAGAGCTACTTTGGATAATTAAATTGTATTCTCTCAAAGTACAGGTGCAAACTAGTACGTTTATATACGATTGTTTATACCCAGTGTAACAAAAGCCCCAGTAGAATTGAATTGTCGTGTTCGGAATCTTGAATACATAAATTTGGTGACCAATGAATCCAAATCTATGTACATGGTTTTTAATAGCCGGAAAAATTTAAATAAGTCCTGACCATCGGTAATAATAGGTGACAAACCATTGTTAGAAACATACACCACAAAATTATTCGGTATCGACATAGATTCTTATCTGTCTTGGGGTACGCGCGTTGAAAGAATTTACAAAAGAATTTCCCCCAATTTGCTAAAAAATTTATCAAAACATTGTTAATATTTATGCTTTCTAAAAATTCTGAATAAATGTTCTGATATCGGCCTCAATCGTCAATTATAATTTAGTATGTACTTTTGCATTATAAATGTGCATTGTCTAAACTTGTTACATATTTTTTAGTTATCTGCGCAACATTTTATATTACTAGACTCTTCAACAGTTACTTCTGCAACACTCACATATATAAAAGATGACACTTAAATTTAGTTTTTCCAGTGACAATATCTCCTTTGTTAATCATAAAAGTGTTGGAACGTCCAAATTATCTCTCATAGTATATAGCCAACGAAACGAAAGGTTGTTAAAAGGAATTTTAGAAGGTAATATTCTGTGAAGGAAACAGGATTTCTCAGAAAATTTTCCATCGTTCAATGACACAAAAAAACGTATTTTAAGTGTAACTTTATTAAGTGCATGTTTTAGAGTTAGTGTAGTTGACACACACCATGGTGGTTGTGATTCCTGACTTTCCGGTGTGTCACAACGCTCTGGTGTGATTTGTTTATTTTATGTGTTTGTAATTATGTGTCGGGTTAATTGGTTTCCTGAAGAAGATATCAGATTGCAGATCTCGAAGGGTAGTGTTACTGATTTTTTGTATCACCGAACGAGGGCAAATGTCTGGAAATATCATGTTTCCTTCACGATCCTTCCGTCGTCAAAAACAAACTTCAAACAAAGAAATAATATTTCGGTCGTATGAATGGATCTCCAAGTGCGCCGCGTCTCGGAGGAGGAGGGATAGACAAAACAATGAGGGCACGGATTTGCCAAGTAAATGTTCGGCTGAGGTATTCGACAGCGATATTGTGCGGAGTCGGGCGGTTGCGCCACATCGCGACGGCCGCAGCCGGGCTATTCTCACCCCACAGCTGATATCGGCCAACTGCACATTACCCAATCACTCATTTTATGTACTGACGTACTAAAAATAAATCAACCACGAAGCAAGGATGGAGTTGGCAGAGACAGCTCCACGCATACTTCTCGCGACTGAAAGGTCAATACCGGTCAGACCGCGGGCGTGACGACTGGGGCGTCTGCGAAGCTGTCCCATACTGCCTCGTCCCTCTAGACGCTTGTTAGAAGAGAAAATCGGGAGAAAATCACATCTCCTCACTTTACCCGCCATTAAGACCAAAAAGTCACTGAGAATATACACAGAAGTCATACACTTATCGATTGACAACACCGGATAAACCTCAATCCGAAGTGGACAATTGTAAGGATTTTAGGCATCGACACATTTGTGAACACATCAACACAAGTATCTCATCAACACCGGATCAGTTACGAATCAAAGTGGATAAAGGTAAAGACCGAGAAGTCACTGAGAATCTACACAGAAGTCATACACTGATCGATTGACAACACCGGATAAACCTCAATCCAAAATGGTCGATTGTAAGGATTGTAGGCATTGTCAAATTCGTGAACACATCAACACAAGTACCCCATCAACACCGGATCAGTTAGGAATCAAATTGGATAAAGGTAAAGACCGAGAAGTCACTGAGAATCTACACAGAAGTCGTACGCTGATCGATTGACAACACCGGATAAACCTCAATCCGAAATGGTCGATTGTAAGGATTGTAGGCATCGAAAAATCCGTGAACACATCAACACAAGTACCCCATCAACACCGGATCAGTTACGAATCAAAGTGGATAAAGGTAAAGAACGAAAAGTCACTGAGAATCTACACAGAAGTCGTACATTGATCGATTGACAACAATGGACCAACCTCAATCCAAAGTGGACGATTGTAAGGATTATCGGCATCGACAAATTCTTGAACACATCAACACAAGTCGAAAGACACTTAAAAGTGAGTGGAATAAATAGTGAAAGATCTCAATAAATGTAAATTAAATTGTTCAATAATTCCGTCTAAAGAGCCTAATCAGTCATAAAGATCAGTCATAAAGATGGCCTAATCAGTCATGGTGTTGGAGGTGGCAGGCGATATTTCGATGGTGATTCAATGTGAAACGTGTGTAAGACAAGGTAGGTCGTTGCCATCAAATGTCTTTTGCCCCGTTTTATTTGTTTTGACGGCTTAGGCCGACTTAGGATGTTTTCTTCAAGATTTGAAAGCCAGCGAGTTGATTGTTGACGATATGTTTGCTCAAGTAATTTTAATATATTTTTAAACTTCAGACTCTAGATCAGTTACAGCTACCTTATTCGTCATGGGAAAATGTACTTGCGCACACTAGATATCTGCTTCTCTAGAAAGTGGTATTACCTCGTACCTCGGTGTAAACATCAAGGTCAAGTCTGGAGCAAAATGTGTGGATGGGAACGTTCACTTGTATCTTGATCGGATGACAGCAGTGTTCAATGACTGCTCCAATTCGCCATTGGTATCAAGTGTTGCTTTGGTGAAATAGCATCGAAAATGTAGAAAACTCTATCGCTCAAATACTGTTCAGCAATGGTTGTGACTGCAAAATGATGGGTTAACGGAGGGTTTCCACGCTATCGTGCATGAGGAGTGGGCGTCCCGTTATGACTTTCATCTCCCTTAGTTTGTTACTTGGTTTGAGCTTGTATAAGTCATCAGCGTCGGTCTTTGTAGCGAAGGGTGGGTAGATAAGCAAATTGGCTGGAATCGAAATGGTGGAGAAAAGATACAGGAAACTTTTTAGGGTAGAGCGCTTCATACGTTTTGGATATGGGAAGAATATGAAAGTTACTTCCTGAATTACATGGAAGGTCTCTGTTTCTTTTTTAAAACCTTTCGGCGTAAGCTTTCTTAACGCTTCTTTCACGTTCAAATCAACTGTCTGGAGAAAATTTAAACGGAGTTGGGTGGCTGGTTTCTGAAATGGGAAAATTTGAAAGGGTTCTAACAGATTCTGGGGGCGGAGAGCCAGAATAGCAGGAGGATAGACCAGGAAGAAGGATGTAGATGTTAATTATCCTCCTACGAGTTTGTGCTCGGGACTTGCATCATGTGCAGTGACTGGACTCCAAGCAGCTATTGGGTATGTTTGAACGCTTTTCTTTCCCTTCTTTCCTTCTGTCCGTTATTTTTGATGTATTAATACCTCCTTCACCTGACGGAGAGGATAGAGTCAAATCCTCGAAACGTTGCGTTATACCTTTTATAACCTATAACGATAGCAAATGTCTGAAATCCTGTTATCCTTTCATGGTAATTTGTTGCATTATGGATTTTGGGGACATCCCCTGTGATCTTAAGGTAAAGGAAAGTGGTGTGGTGATGCAGGATGTTGACGATGGTGAGTACAGGGGTGTGGCAAATGGGTGGAGGGGAAAGAGAGTTTCGATGTATGGCAGGAGAGTTTAACTAGATCTAAAAATTGGAGAGATGAATGTGCGATATGAAAAAAGGAAGTTTTTTGGGTACTTGTTGATAAATTTAAGGAATATGAGGTGTAAAGACTGAGATTTGCCTTTACATGTAGTAAGGAGCGCTGCTTCCGGAGTGACAGGATATTCCGGATGGATAATGTTAGGGGGTAGGGGCCACCTCCTATCGAGATCTATGAGGAAGAATTAGGGCACTAATCTCAAAGTCAAGTCCCCCCGGAAGAAGAGGAGGCCAGCTCTGAACCAGCCTCTCCTGTAAAACCAGGTAGGTGGTGGCACACCCTTGTTGAGGCTAGCAAGAACCTCTGATAGTAAGGGAACGAACCCCAACCAACCCCAACAGTCACCTCCCGCAGTAGGCTAGACCTATCGAATTATCCTCGCACCCCAGAATCTCGACATTTGCGGTTAGTGATGTGCCGCTCCTGGATATCCATGAGGTTGCCCATATTTAGGTGATACATCGTTTATTGCTGTACCCAGTTGTAGGTTTAACTGGAAGGTATAAACCAGCCAGAAGTGATCCCTACTGGGTATTCTTTAGGTTTAGCATGTTGATTTAGTGAAGCACAGTAAACAGTAGCTTAACAGGTTTGAATAAGAATGGGAGAGAAAGAACAAACTACAGTGGTAATTTTAGTTTCTGAAAAGTGAGATAAAAAGCATCTAGAGAGGAAGATGTGAAGAGTGAACTATAATGGAAGAAGTATCCAGTATTTCCTAAAGCAGGGAGCATTGTGGTGAGGGACATACGTCGCAGTTATAGTGAGGCATATTAGTGTCAGAAAGAGCCCAAGTGGAAGGAGAAAACATAATGACAGAAGAGTGAACATTATTTATTGATGGTAGTTTGGCCTACAGTCTGGGATGAGGTACAACATAGGGCTGAAGTAAATGAGGGTTAGTTCTATAAGGACCCATCAATGTGTGCGCCCATCTGTGATTCGTTTTCTATTTATATCCTCACTCTGGTCGGGCAATGTGTTTTAGTTGACAATATAAAAATTTGTGCTATTTAAACTACTTAAAGGTATTCAATACATAAATCTAATTGATAATCGATCTTTATAGTTAAGATAATGTTGGGATATCTAGTATAAATAATTTACCTATACGAGTAAGAGATTGTTATAGGATAAAAAAGTATACTATATAGAAAAAAGTAGTATACTATATAGAAAAAAGTAGAATACTGAACTACAAGCAACATGTGACGAACTCAACTACGACAAAAAATACAACTCGACATTTGAAATATTAAAACTTCAAACGTGTGATTTGTGTGCTTTAAAACGGTGTAAGTTTAAAATTAAAACGTGATACTGCAATTGTAAATAAAATAATAAACGAAATTGGTCTAATTGATCCACATAGGAAATATGTACCTGAATGTCAATCAAGAAGCGTAATATATCTTAGAAATCAAATATACACACGACGACAGTTATATCCTTACTAAGCATAAATATTTTCTATGTGTGCCATGATTATTGCATACACGTTTTTATCCTAATATTACAATCCAGTTGAACTATGTTTGCAGTTGATGTAGCTAGATTTTTTCGGTGTGAAAAACAATGATGCTTACAAGTGTTTTTTATTTTTCAAACTCCAACCTCATATCGATCAGCATTGGGTGGTGATTCATCTCAAATCGTAACAAATTCAAGAACATTCTGATCACCTTTATGTGATATATGCTGCTTCAAACAAAATCTTACTAGTCACATCACTAAATTATTGTTTATGAAAAAAGCACTAACGTAGAATTCGTTGGTCGATTTTGATCAGTGGACGTACTACTACGTGCGTTTCGATTTGAAACAATTATTAAAGATTATATTCATGCTGTTACTATTTTATTTCCCTCTCCAACGTTCCGCTAGTTCCATCGGTCCAGCGGCGCGGCGTTCCCTGTCGCATAACTTCCGTGTTGCTGAAGAGGTGGACCGCGGACCGGACCGTGAGCCAAGACACACATTCCTCGTCCATGTAATACAACCAAGGTTCCTCGGCCTGCATTCCCCACACCTGAGCATTTGGTACGCAGCAGTACCTTTGTGGAGGTATACTTTTCGTTTGACATTTCACCTTGCGAGCCAATATCACATTCCTTGTCCATGTAATACAACCAAGGTTCCTCGGCCTGCATTCCCAACACCTGAGCATTTGGTACGCAGCAGTACTTTTGTGGAGGTGTATACTTTTCGTTTGACATTTCACCTTGTGAGCCAAGATCACATTCCTTGTCCATGTAATACAACCAAGGTTCCTCGGCCTGCATTCCCCACACCTGAGCATTTGGTACGCAGCAGTACCTCTGTGGAGGTATAGATTTTCGTTTGACATTTCACCTTGCGAGCCAAGATCACATTCCTTGTCCATGTAATACAACCAAGGTTCCTCGGCCTGCATTCCCCACACCTGAGCATTTGGTACGCAGCAGTACCTCTGTGGAGGTAGGCTATACATTTCGTTTGACATTTCACCTTGCGAGCCAAGATCACATTCCTTGTCCATGTAATACAACCAAGGTTCCTCGGCCTGCATTCCCCACACCTGAGCATTTGGCACGCAGCAGTACTTCTGTGGAGGTATACTTTTTTGACATTTCGCCTTGTGGGCCAAGACACACATTCCTCGTCTATGTAATACAATCAAGGCTCCTCGGCCTGTGGATAGGTTCTAATCCATGAGGTTTACATTATTCATAAATGCGTGATAGGCAATACTCGAGGGATGATTATTGTTAATCACCATCAGTCAGCCTGCTCTGAAACTAGAAATACTTTCTTATGTTGCTCTAGTGATCATATACTTTAGAATTCCGATCTGTTACGTGATTGGCAATATATTGGGTAATAATTGTTGTTAATCACCAAATGGCAGCCTGTTAGGAAACTAAAAATACTTTCTTGTTCTAGTGATCATATCCTCTAGAATTCCGATCTGTTACGTGATAAGAAATATATCGAGGGTTGATTATTGTTAATCATCATCAGTCAGCCTGCTCAGAAACTAGAAATACTTTCTTATCTTGCTCTAGTGATCATATACTTTAGAATTCCGATCTGTTACGTGATAAGAAATATATCGAGGGTTGATTATTGTTAATTATCATCAGTCAGCAGCCTGCTCAGAAACTAGAAATACTTTCTTATCTTGTTCTAGTTATCTTAAAGACTTGTTTACATTTCTACGGTTACCTCATAACGTATCGTGATTGCTCTAAGATATTTCTTCTTTCTTTTGGTTCAGTCTTTGACTAGGTGACAAGGCCAAACCACGAGATTGTATCTAGTACATTGAAGCTATGTACGTCCAGGAGAAAACATCGAGGGAAGCTTGGCCCAGATATCGCAATCTGTTTTGATGGGGTGTCGAAGTGGGTCAGCTAGTGTTCCTGGGCTCTGGCCAGCATTGTGCTCCCGGCCTGCAGCTGTCGTGTCTCCGGATCTGCCTAACCCGTCACCTTGTCACCTCCGCGTACTCTAGTAGCCTATAAACAAACTTCAGCCTATAACTGTACTTTAGTTTTACCGTACTTTACAATATGATATTATATGCCAAAAGGGCTGTATAGTACAATAGTGTGGAACCTTCTTTGAGATAGGAGTTAGACTGCCATAGCCCAACAGTCACATAGTAGCCGCCATTACATCATTGGTGATATAATGATGGTTCATAAGTTAATTAGCGATGATGACCTTGCCAATCACAATGACCAGAGGGAGGATCCTTGGAATGATCTTATATGCATTATTATACATTCCAATGAACGTCATGGTTGGCATAAGAAAAGTAACTGTATAAATGTAATAACATTGTACATTCTGGAAAAAGAATGAACAAAAATCGACAGTACATAGTATTAATCAGTTCTTCTAATATTTATAATAATTATCTTTGGAGTTCATAGTGTATGAGGACAAGTACATTATACACACGTATGTACGGCACTCAGTTGGTTACCGCAATCCGGACTCACCTCGTTACGCAACGCCCACTCTTTGGTGAAGTAGAGACCATAAAATAACTCGTTAATTAACTTATATCTACTGATTAAGTTACGTAATTGCCTCCATTACAGAACTAGCAGTACAATTTAGCAACGAGCCGAGCTGAGTTGCTAGGAATGCTCGAAAGATGTATGGTGGTTTTATGGTATTTCTGAGGTACAACATGTTACCATTTGCTATATGTTGTTTTTCTACTGAAACAGTATTAAAATTAATATTTTACTCAAGTTTGATCTCTAACCGGTGGTGCATACGGTTTTAATTGGATATTTTTTTTTTTTTTTTTGTTGATTCTCAGCCATTTTAGATACCATTCCTGAAAAAAGAAAATATCAAAAATTATGTTCGGCTAATTTGGACTTTGGAATTTTTTTCGCTGCGTTTTGGAAAAGTATGAATTTTGAGTAGTTTTGTGTCCTTCAAAATACAACAATTATTTAAATGATTTATGACTTTTAATAAAAAAATGTATCAAAACTGTACGCAGTTTTAATAAAATATGCGTTAGTAAAATAAAACACGTCATTCCTTCTAGAATTTTTAATAAACCTTTGTGTGGCCATGATTTCGAAATACCCCGAAATATTAATTTAAATGCCTTATTTCTCCACGAAATGATTGAATAATTTTAATTCTATTTTCTGTCTTTAGAAATGGTGTCTGAAAAGACCGCGACTATGATATTACAAAAACGTTTTAAGTTGGTGGGAACACCAATTGCTCCATCTAGTTCGACTATCAGATGTTTTAAAATTTTTAAATATATGAAATATGATCAAAACATTAATATGTAATATATTATTTTACACAAAAATAATTTAAGAAAAAACTACAGGTTTGTTTGATAGTACGTTATTTAAAAAATATTATAATTTTCTTTCACGGTTAACTACTGAAGTACTTGAGAGTAAAAATTCACAACTGTTTAATGGTTCAAAACTATTGACCAAATTCTAAAAATGATTTGAACGCAAAACAAAACACGTGGCAGAAGTGACCTTTTGATCAGAATAGATGATCCAGGATCAATCGGTACTGAGAAACGCCCACGAGGTGAGTCACAAGCAACCCTTATTGGCAATTCCGCGAACTGCATCGCGTCCAGAACCGATGCCGAATTCATTAATCATATCAGAACAATAGAATATGAGTGGGCCTGAGCCGTGAATCAGAGCCCAAGTAGAGGTGGCCTCGTGGGTGTGGTGGCGTTGTCGATTGCTTCAACAGACGTTGGCATCGCCCTCGGCTGCATAAATGCATTTCGCTAGCCAATAAATACGTCTGCTCGCTCTTAGAAATAGCATCAGATGCCCGCTGCAAGGCCGTGTCAAGTCTCTCACCTTATAACCCAACATTTATCTCCTCGTCCGAGTATCTCTTCTGGCTGGTTTATACCTCCTACCACTGGGCACAGCAAAAACGTATGTGTCACTTGGTAACCTAATGGATGTCCAGGAGTGGCACACCAGTAATAGCAAATGTCGACATTTTGGGGTGCAAGGGCAGTTCGATAGGTCTAGTCTACTGAGGGAGATGACTGTTGGAGTTGGTGGGGTTTGTTCCCTTACCTCAGAGGTTCTTGTTAACCTCAACAAGGGTGTGCCACCCCCTGCCTACTTTGACTGCAGAGGCTGGTTCAGAGCTGGCATCCCCTTATTTCGAGGGTATATGACTTGAGATTAGTGCCCTAAATTCTTCTTCGTGGATCTCGATAGGAGGCGGCCCCTACCTTCAACCTTACCCATCCTTAATATCCTGTCACTCCGGAAGCAGTGCAAAGGTCATTATAGGTCCTTTATAAGGTCAATTTATAATCTTCTTGTTCTAAGAGAGCAAAAGAACCATTGCTCGAACGTCTCCAATAATAAGTCGTTGATTTCTTTGTTTTAAATAAAATTTCAGAAAATAGTAGTTGGCTATATTGTCGGAAATTTATACAATTTCAAGCGATTCCGCGTCACTTCCTCAACTTTTTCGAGATATCTTTTAACGCAAATATTATATTAACTGTACAATGCTACAGTACACTGATAGCATTCGGTAAGAAATGATTTTAATTGTCACTCTATATGTAGTAAAGCGGATAACATTATATCATATCATTTAATAATGTATGAATACACGATTCCTGGTATGCAGCAACTTCCTGGACCTGCTACTGATGCGGAGAGAAAGGGGGACTTAGCTGGGAGGGGGAGGGGCAATGCTTTATATAGGGACTTTATAAGATGTTTTATAAGGATGACTTGGTACAGTGGTGGTAATAATAATAATAATCTGTTATTATCTACCACCACGCTGTCTGACGCTGTCCACGGTATCTGACGCTGTCTCGGACTTAATCTGAAACCAGGCAGGAGTCATGTTCGTCTAAAGAGATCCAAAGAAAGTCGGCGACGAAGAAGCTCAAAACGAACCTTTACATAGTTTTGACATCAGAGACACCTATAAATAGGTGAAGTGGCAGTCTCATCAGGTGCAAAATTGAGTGCACAGTTACGTGTAGAAAACTCGGTTGCTTCGCAGTGAATAGAGATTGTTTCAGAAACATCGTGTGAGGAACGCATATTAGTCAATTATTTATAACTTAGTTTTTGAAAAAACCAGGCTTCTTGCAGTAACTACGTAACAGAATTGACAGTTAGTGTAAAATTATTGCGGTTTATTGTTATTAGTAATGCGAGATATTATTCTTGACGATAATTTGCGCGAGATTAAGACAGGTGTTGCCGATTCATAGTCGTACACGGGACTGAACAAACTTTCGAGACACGTTATCTTAATAGGTACAATAGTTATCCCACTTTTAAGATTTAAATTCCACTATGTCAGGCTGTTAGTTTATGCCATATGACTATTGGCTGAGCTTTAGCGAAGAGCCTGCAAAAATTTCGTTTCTGTCTGTCTGTCAATCCGCATGACATCTCGAAAAAGAAATGACCTACAGACTTGAAATTTGGCATGAAACTACATTTCTATATGAGCAACACTTAGTTCGATTATGACACATGTTAATCCATAGAATTTGTCTAAGCGTCAGCGAATATTTTTACATTTGTCTCATTAGTAACCATGATGGCAACGAGAAATTGCAAGAATAAATAAATTTATAAATAAACTGAGTGAAATCATATGGAATTTGAACACCTCATGTTTAAGTGTCATAAGATTTTTATTTATAGACTAAACAATGTATAGAGTGGAAAATCAATGTAACAAGGTTTTATTTGTACACTACTTGTTCGGATGTTAATTAGTTTCTTCCTATAATTATTTTATATTATCGTAGTAACTTAGTATAAAAATACGTATAATGATTAAGTCTAGTAAGTACAGAGGTGGTAATCGCTCAAGTTACTCCAGTCAAGCATCGTCGAGCGTGGTTGCTGCTTGGATGGGTGACCGCCGAACGATCTTGTCCTTGCAAGTGGCCCGCCTTCCCGCCCATTGGTGGTGGTTCGGAAATTACATTTAAGCCGTTGGTCCCCAGGAAAAGTGTTAAAGAGAGGTTCTCAGCCATAATTTCGCATGGTGAAATAAAACATCCTTTAAGTTTGTTTTGATGTGTCATCATCACCACTATACACAATAAAAGAATGTCTTCCAATGTGACATTATATAATGCAAATTTTAATGATCTAAACTTAATTTTAGTTCACAATTTTATGAAAACCTATGCCATTCAATTAACCGATTGTATTGTGCAAATATAAATAAATATTCAATCTATATCAGTGTCGGATTTCGACGCTGCACTAAGGGTGACATGAAATGCAGATCAATATTACATACATTAACTATAATTCCTTATGCAAATGATGTCTATAACTCTGATATACCGTCACCTTTATCAACCTTTCGCCAGTGTTAGATTGTCAAATTTTTATCAGTGCTTGATTTACAAATTTTCACTAGTGCTAGATTGTAAATCTTTCGCCCGTGCTCGATTTCAACCTTTTTCCTGTGCTAGATTTTCAAACTTCCGCCAGCCATATTGTCTAGATTTTTGGCGTTTGGCCTGTGATAGATTTACAACCTTTTTCTAGTTCTAGATTGTCAACCTAAGATTGTTTAGAACAGCCAGAAACCGTATGGTTAGGCTAACAAAATCTCCAGGACAGCTTGTCGAGTCCTTTTCTGCTAACCACCTTTCTACGTGGGACCTGAAGCTGATCATATCTGCTGGACAACAACTCTTTCACCAGATCAATGGATGCTTCAATCTCATTTATGTGACTCATTTTATGTAGAAAAGAAGTCATTGTCAACTAACATTATACCAGAGCCCACTAAACTTGCTGTCGCTGCTAGCGTTCTTAGCTTGTGGTCCCAGCAGTCGGTGACGTGGGCAATGAGCGTCTTTACATCTTGACTTATTCTTGTTGTCCCTAGCGATCACCCTTTACCATATTGAGATTATATGGGAGTAATATCTAAGGTTACGATGGGAAGATCGCTCTTTTACCATAACAACGTCTGTACTCTATTAAGGATGCCGACGTTTCATCTTCCTGTGACTAAGTGGAGATAAGTCTAAAAAACCAACCTTTTGACAATTTTTATCCGTAAAGTGCTGTCTCTTTACTCAGCTCGATGGGAATAAGCATAGCCCCTCCTCCTTCGTAGCCTTTTTTACGATCCGATGAAAGTCTAAATGATATCAAATATTCTTAATACGAGCTCCAACTTTTCTTCCTCTTCATCGCCTTGATGCCACAGAAGCTTGCTTTAAAGAGGGTACTCTTAATGACCAGAGACTTGTGTTTATGCTCCTTCATCACAGTGGCGTGTGCTGTATCTTATGTTCCCTAACCTAAAACATCTACGGAAATACATTTACCACAAGCATATTAATATTCTTCTAATTCCGGTTATCATAGCATGTCATTGTTTTGCTTCAAAAGTAATAACAGAAGGAGAACATATTACTAAAATGATCTTGAGGGTCGTCTTTCCATCTTCAGCCACATTACTAGAATTAGAACGATTAGAAAGCATATTTTTGAGGAATTACTCCACTATATAGACTAAAACTTGAGTTATTTTTTCTACGGTGTCTGTACGTCGTGTAATGATAGGAACAGGAGTTAAACGTTCGATGTTTCAAGGGAGTGTATGTGGCAGCGATAGGCTAGTGGCCTAGTTTACATCTGCCACGCAAGACCGTGTAATATGAAAGAGGCGAGTGTCTGTACGTCGTGTAATGATAGGAACAGGAGTGAAATGTACGATTTTCCAAGGGGAGTGTATGTGGCAGCGATAGGCTAGTGGCCTAGTTTACATCTGCCATGCAAGACCGTGCAATATGAAAGAGGCGAGTGTCTGTACGTCGTGTAATGATAGGAACAGGAGTTAAATGTACGATGTTTAAGGGGAGTGTATGTGGCAGCGATAGGCTAGTGGCCTAGTTTACATCTGCCACGCAAGACCGTGTAATATGAAAGAGGCGAGTGTCTGTACGTCGTGTAATGATAGGAACAGGAGTGAAATGTACGATTTTCCAAGGGGAGTGTATGTGGCAGCGATAGGCTAGTGGCCTAGTTTACATCTGCCATGCAAGACCGTGCAATATGAAAGAGGCGAGTGTCTGTACGTCGTGTAATGATAGGAACAGGAGTGAAATGTACGATTTTCCAAGGGGAGTGTATGTGGCAGCGATAGGCTAGTGGCCTAGTTTACATCTGCCATGCAAGACCGTGCAATATGAAAGAGGCGAGTGTCTGTACGTCGTGTAATGATAGGAACAGGAGTTAAATGTACGATGTTTAAGGGGAGTGTATGTGGCAGCGATAGGCTAGTGGCCTAGTTTACATCTGCCACGCAAGACCGTGTAATATGAAAGAGGCGAGTGTCTGTACGTCGTGTAATGATAGGAACAGGAGTGAAATGTACGATTTTCCAAGGGGAGTGTATGTGGCAGCGATAGGCTAGTGGCCTAGTTTACATCTGCCATGCAAGACCGTGCAATATGAAAGAGGCGAGTGTCTGTACGTCGTGTAATGATAGGAACAGGAGTTAAATGTACGATGTTTAAGGGGAGTGTATGTGGCAGCGATAGGCTAGTGGCCTAGTTTACATCTGCCATGCAAGACCGTGCAATATGAAAGAGGCGAGTGTCTGTACGTCGTGTAATGATAGGAACAGGAGTGAAATGTACGATTTTCCAAGGGGAGTGTATGTGGCAGCGATAGGCTAGTGGCCTAGTTTACATCTGCCATGCAAGACCGTGCAATATGAAAGAGGCGAGTGTCTGTACGTCGTGTAATGATAGGAACAGGAGTTAAATGTACGATGTTTAAGGGGAGTGTATGTGGCAGCGATAGGCTAGTGGCCTAGTTTACATCTGCCATGCAAGACCGTGCAATATGAAAGAGGCGAGTGTCTGTACGTCGCTCGTTAGCACCGCGAATAGCTCTCCGCTTTATTTCTGGAGCGCGCCGCTCCTCCTCTGCCAATTACAACACTATTTTGTTTTGCCTGAAATTAAATGCTTAGATTACCGAATACTTTTAACTTTCCTGTAGTTATTGTTTATATATTTGAGTGTTCAAATGGCATAACATGTGTGAGGAAATATCATAATTGGATTTCTTCAGTATTTCCAATAGACATGTTGATTTTTTAAATAAAAAATGTACTGTCCCCATATCAGTTTGGATTTCGATCAATTTTAAGTACATCGGATGCTGTTGCATTTGCTTTGAGAAGAATCTGATTTCCCTTGATGCTGAAAATAACAAAATTGGCCTTTTTTCGATCTCGGCAAAGCTTACGACGTTGTCGATCGTTCCATTCCATTAAATAAACTAGAGAGGCACGATGTCCGTGGTCGCTTTCTGAGGTCTTTTAATCTTTTTTCGAGAAGGTGATTACAGTATGTTCAAATGTAAAGTAATAGAAGGGCAAATGTATCTGACATTTTATTCCTAAACGGGTGTTCCTCAGTGTTCAATTATGGGCCACCTCTTTCCCCAATACATGTTATTGCTTTTTTCCAATGTTATCATGTCTCGACATTGTAATAATTCAATTGCCTCAGCTGTTTGTGCAACGTCACCTATATGGTATTTGATCACAATGATTTAGAAGAGTTAGTGCAGTCTTTTGACTCACTATCTGAAGACTTGTGTGATTGGTTCTCCGTAAATAAACGTTCCTTCAACATTTCTAAGACAACGCCAATTCAGGTTCACTCCCAAATATCAAAACTATTCCTTTTCATTTTGTAGGAATAATATCATCGTTAATAAATCATTAATAAAAATCCCTTGCTTTAAGAGAAGCTCTCGCCTTGTGATGTCATTGTGTTAATGAATCCAGAATGATTTTTGCCATTTCTGTTGTGAGGGCTTTTTTCAAAGAATAATTTTCTGAAGGTGGCTTTTAAGATTGTCCGAGTCGCTGCTGGTAGACGGTATAGTTTCAGCCAAGTGTAATCCTTACACTTGCCAGACTTCTGATCTATCACACAATAGTATTTGTCTATAAAGTTCAACATATGCTTCATACTTTAAATCTTTGTTATGAGAACAAGCATAAACAAACTTTAGTCAGCGATATATTTGAAATGGACAATTTTTAATATTCAATTCTTTTTACGGACACAAACTCTTCAATAGTGGTCCTGCAAACCTGAAAATAATTCTAAATATCAAATATTTCTAGTGTAATCTAAAACGTCAGTTGGCTGAGAGGCCTTTCTACTCTCTTCGAAAGGCACTGAGTGAGGCCTCTGTAATTTTTATTAACAGGCAATCGCTATATTTTAAATATGATTTTAAAGTATTTATTTATTTTTAGTGATAATACAACGTATTTTTAAGCATTTAGATTTATACTTATTATATGTATTGGGCGGTTTTTATATGTCTACACAGGAATATTATTCTAATTATGCTGTAAAATAATTCAGTTTATTCAAACTATAATGGAAAATACTGCAAAGCTATGCAGTAACTGATCCCCTTTGCTCAATAGTGACTATTCACTCGTACTGTGTTTAGTGTAGAGCTGAAGAAAGTTCTTCGTCGAGTTTCATGGCTATTTCGGCTTGAACATAACCACTTATATATTGACCAATGTGGCGCGTAGTGGATACGCTACAATTACTAGAAAACTCGTGTAATTCTTAAGCTACAAATTGCTATACTGCACTGTTGCAGTATTGGAACAGGCACGGATGTTAATGGAGAACTGCTTGAAAGCTAGGCAGTAACTTATTTCCCTTTGCACAACAGCGGCTATTCACACGGACTGTGTTTACTAACGCTACGATTTACGACAACTCTGGGATAAGTATCTTATGTATTATTGTACTGCACTGTTGCTATACCAGAACAGGCACGCTTGTTAATGGGAAACTGCTGGAAAGCTAGGCAGTAACTTGCTTGCCTTTGCACAACAGCGGCTATTCACACGGACTGTGTTTACTAACGCTACGATTTACGACAACTCTGGGATAAGTATCTTATGTATTATTGTACTGCACTGTTGCTATACCAGAACAGGCACGCATGTTAATGGGAAACTGCTGGAAAGCTAGGCAGTAACTTGCTTGCCTTTGCACAACAGCGGCTATTCACACGGACTGTGTTTACTAACGCTACGATTTACGACAACTCTGGGATAAGTATCTTATGTATTATTGTACTGCACTGTTGCTATACCAGAACAGGCACGCATGTTAATGGGAAACTGCTGGAAAGCTAGGCAGTAACTTGCTTGCCTTTGCACAACAGCGGCTATTCACACGGACTGTGTTTACTAACGCTACGATTTACGACAACTCTGGGATAAGTATCTTATGTATTATTGTACTGCACTGTTGCTATACCAGAACAGGCACGCATGTTAATGGAAAACTGCTGAAAAGCTAGGAGGCAGTAACTTGCTTGCCTTTGCACAACAGCGGCTATTCACACGGACTGTGTTTACTAACGCTACGATTTACGACAACTCTGGGATAAGTATCTTATGTATTATTGTACTGCACTGTTGCTATACCAGAACAGGCACGCATGTTAATGGAGAACTGCTTGAAATCTAGGCAGTAACTTGCTTGCCTTTGCACAACAGCGGCTATTCACACGGACTGTGTTTACTAACGCTACGATTTACGACAACTCTGGGATAAGTATCTTATGTATTATTGTACTGCACTGTTGCTATACCAGAACAGGCACGCATGTTAATGGGAAACTGCTGGAAAGCTAGGCAGTAACTTGCTTGCCTATTTGCACAACAGCGGCTATTCACACAGACTGTGTTTACTAACGCTACGATTTACGACAACTCTGGGATAAGTATCTTATGTATTATTGTACTGCACTGTTGCTATACCAGAACAGGCACGCATGTTAATGGGAAACTGCTGGAAAGCTAGGCAGTAACTTGCTTGCCTATTTGCACAACAGCGGCTATTCACACAGACTGTGTTTACTAACGCTACGATTTACGACAACTCTGGGATAAGTATCTTATGTATTATTGTACTGCACTGTTGCTATACCAGAACAGGCACGCATGTTAATGGAAAACTGCTGGAAAGCTAGGAGGCAGTAACTTGCTTGCCTTTGCGCAGCTCGTACTGTGTGAACACCGAGGGGAGCCATTGAAGCCTATTTGTCATCGATACTAATGTCGCTAACACAAACCACTGCTAAAGCCTTAAAGATGCATTTTAAGCCATCTGATCAACTCATTTCAATGCAAAATTGGATTAACTGAAGTACCCTTTTTATCAAAGCTAACGTCATTGAAACGGTTCGAGATATGTTTTTTTCTCTGTTAGTCAAAATCTCAGCCACTTATTTGTTACTACATCCATTTTTTACACCAAAATATTTTGTGAGGGGTGGTCTGCACTTAAATAAATCAGGAAAATCCCTTTTATGTAATAAAATTGCACGCTGGCTTAGATATATGACTCTGTCAATAGCTGGGACAATCATCTTCAATGTTCCTAATCATTTGTTAGGAAGGTCTCGTCCCAAAAAAACGACCAAAAAATATCAACTCAAACGTAAATGTATTACACCAGAATGTGCAGTCAATTAAAAATAAAAGCAGCCCAATTGAAACAGTATTAGACAGTATCGATATTGACATATCTTTTCTGCCTGAGCATTGATTGGCTCATCCCAGACTCTAGTGACGAACTGTGTATTCAGGGCTACGAGACTTCTGCCAAGTATTGCAGATCGAGAGGGACGAGAGGCAGTGGTGTCTGCGTTCTTGTCAAGGAGGACTTCTATGATCCCGTAACGGAACGCGAAGTCATTTCCCGACTGACCTTGGAGCGGCACTCCGAGTCTTCAGTGGAAAGGGATGTGGATCCTTCCCAACACGAACTACAGGTGACGAACTGTCAGAAACAAAAAAATCATTGAAGGCTTCAGCAATTTCACTGGTCATCCTCCTCTGTTCCTGATCTGGATTTGTATGTCATAGCCGTTTATCGTCTACCGTATGGGGACTCTGAGCTGTTCTTTGATAGATTGGAGGACTCTTTTCAAATCCTTATCACTAGCAAATCCAGGGTCATTGCTTTTAGTGATTTCAGTGTCCACTTCTGGGAGCGGTCAGATGGAAAGTTCCTTTTTCTAAATGACACTATTACATATATTCAAAGGGAAATATACGAAAGTTTTATGATCTAATCAGTAACGCTAATTGACATCTTATCATCCTACAACGTTGAAGTACAGTTCACAACATTTTTGGAACTTCTTTAATACCGTTTGAGAGCTTCTCTAATGCAGCATTTCCTGTAGGGAAATGTGACAAGCATAGGAAAAAACGTCCTAAATGGCTGACAGATAGTGTCCAAAAAGCCGAAGAGGAGCTTGAAGACCTGTTGCAGCGTGACTATCCCATTGATGTGTTACGCCATTTATATAGACTCAAAAATAGAGAATATCGTCACCTCATTTTCCCTTGTCAAGTATTCATCGTCTGAAATTCACATTACAAATATAGATTATTCTGGTAAGAAGAGGAGTAATAGAAAATCCATCAGTGAATTGTTCATCAGCGGACACTCTCAAAACCAACCCAGAGAAATTGCTGAAGCCCTCAATGATTTTTTTGTTTCTGACAGTTTGTCACCTGTATTTCGTCGTTGGGAAGGATCCCACATTTCTTTCCACTTTGTAAATACTGGACAAGCCTCTTTCTTCGTCCAGCCACATGTGCTGAAATTCTATGTGCTGCTGCTGAACTCAAATCTAGTTCATCAACGGATGTTTAGGGTATGAGCCCTTATTTAGTTAAAAGGGTAGCCATTACTTTGTCCACACCTTTTACAGCACTTTTTAATAACTCTCTCGGGGTGTCTCTTTCGACTTGCTCAAGAGTACTACTCATCTTTAAAAAAGGTCAAAGAAACCTCTCTGAAAACTACAGACCGATTTCATCCTCCCCACCATTAGCAAGGTGTTTGAATGTTTGGTTTATGACTGACTCATGGATTATCTCAATTCAAACTCCATTATTTAAAAATCGTTTCGTTCTTATCTTTCTGGCCGAAACCAGTGCGTCCAAAA
The DNA here is from genome assembly GCF_021130785.1 of Homalodisca vitripennis. Taxonomy (NCBI): domain Eukaryota; kingdom Metazoa; phylum Arthropoda; class Insecta; order Hemiptera; family Cicadellidae; genus Homalodisca; species Homalodisca vitripennis. The sequence goes on along the minus strand of NC_060215.1, from coordinate 18,038,977 downwards.
TACAAACACGTATGGGACAGCCATCTCTCCATTCTTGTCCGTCACAAAAGGTCTCTCAGAGTTCGATAAACGCCCCCATCCCTTTTGTTATTTATGTTGACGATCTCCAGAATTCAGTTACGGGTCACATTGTTCAATACGCCGACGACACAAGTGTCGTTGTAAATGCTGAATCAGAAATTGCACTCAACCAGAAACTTTCCTTAGATCTGAATCACCTTAGCATTTGGTTCCAAAAACATTCCTTGGTTTAGAATACAACCCAGTCTGATGATGCCGCTATTATCCCGAATATCATTTCCATGATGAAGTCAAATGTCGTCAGTTCCTTGGGACTTCATATCGATTCAAATTTAAATTGGAACCATCAAAAAGTTCTGTGTGAAAAACTCAGCTGCTGTCTATTTTCTTTGAGGTACTATGCACCTTCCTTGACAAACATATTTTGTTTGTATACTTCGGCTACTTTTACTCTATTTTCAGCTACAGTATTATGTTCTGGAGAACCGCGGCTGTCTTCACTTGAGAGAGTGTTTAAATTACATAAGCGGGAAATTCAAATCATCAGTGGGCTGGGATGTCGTGATAGCTGTCGAGATGTTTTCGCTGCCGAGGGTCTGTTGACTCTATCTATCTATTTTCACATATTCAGTTTGTTTGTTCACTTTTAATAATCTTTCCAATTTTACAGTTTATAGCCACAGATGTAGGCACAAGAGTAATCTTGTCATACCTGTGTTCCGGATTAGTATTTAAAAAAAATCAATTCAATTCCGTGGACCCAAATTGTTCACCAACCTTTCTAAAACAATAAGAGATTGTGAAAGTGCAACTTCATTAACAAAATCTTAAAGGTGTTTGTGCCTTAAAGGCTATTACTCAATAAAATAGTATTTAGGAGACTTGCCCTAGTTTGTTTTTCTTATTACACTCCTTAGCTCTTTCATAGACTGTAATAGTCTGTTTTAAATTCTAACGATATTATAAATTAATTTGTACGTCTTTGTCAATTGTACGATTTTGTTTTAAGCAATGTCTTATCTAGGAATAATAAATTATTTGACATTGACTGTACGCTACGATTTATGACATCTCTGGTGCAATTACGTTACATATCGCTCTACTGCACTGTTGCAATACCGGAACAGGCGCGCATGTTAATGGGAAACTGCTGGAAAGCTTGGCAGTAACCTATTCCCCTTTGCAGAATAGCGGCTATTCATCGCGTGTGCAGTAACACCGTGGTTTACTACAAACTCCTGGTTGCATGTTATTCTACAACGGTAGGAAATATTATAGCAGGTGCATGTGTTTACGGAATCCTACTGGCAAGCCAGCCTGAAGCTGATTCGCGCTTACAAATCAAACCGGCGGCTATTTATCGTGTTTACTGGATGCCGTGTTTTACTACAACTCCAGGGTAAAAATAATCTTCCCAGCTCTAGTCTGCAGTTCTGCCACAACAAGCTAGCTCTTCTCTAGTTTTAGTGTCTAGGAATTCTTCGATTTGTAAAACCGAATCTGCATGTCTCACGTAAAACGGTTTTGTCACTAATCCTAGTTTATTTCAAACAATCATCGTTTATGTGTGAAAACTGTTCTGTGTGTTGCATTAACAATGCATACATTCCTCACTGTCTACTGTGAAATGGATGAACTGTTGAAGTCATCCTCTCTCACGGTAAGTACGAGATCGAAAGCTTTGGTCGACTGGCTATCGCAATCTTTAACACGATTAAGATAGCATATGTACTATCCAGTTTACTTTATTACTATTTAGCTGGGTGAAGGAAATAATAAAAAGTTGGATTTTCAACTGTACATAATGTAACTGTACCAAATCGCTATGAAAAAACTATCAATAAGCACAATTATTTTTTTGTTTTTTTTTTTTAATTCTAACCCTTTCATTTATCTTACAGAAGTTGTAGTACCCAAGGCGCTATCCACCGTTAGACAGATGTCACGATTATACTTCAAGTATAATACAATTTGTATTTGCACACTTTCTCATGTATTGGTATTATAGCTTTCTTTACAAGCTAGTTCTTATCATTATAAAGCTACGCGTGGAAGTTGCATTAGCTTAAATTTCTGGAAAAAGGAATATATTTCCGCAAATCTATGCATTGTGCAAGAATTTGGGGAACATAAACTGATCTTGGACGTCTACTTGTCATTGATGAATATTGAAACCTGAATTGAAAGCGAAAGCTCGTAGATATGTACGGAGTAGTTTTACTGCTAATGCAAATAACTAAATTTAATATGATTAGGACAAACCTCAAGTGTACTGTTTGATTCATCTTAACCTAGCTAATACAGATACCAACACCACCAGCAACAGAGGTGGAAATGAGGCCATTGTTTTTTTTTTCCAGTACGGGTTTTTGTTTTTTTCGGGGGGGGGGGAGAAATTTCAGCTGAGCCTTGTTTCTGTTCAAAAGTCCTGAGAGCGCGGAATAGGAAAGATCCTGCAAGGAATGGTTATCAAAAATGTTAGAGGTTATTTAGTAACTTCTTGACTTAACATACAGGCTTACATTTTGCCACGGCTTTGTTGTTAAGGATGTTTTTATTGACTTGTGATACATATTTGAAGTATATTATGTTTTTCTTAGCAATTGGAAATGTGCAAATCGTGTTCTTGGGTGACAGCTGGGCTTCATCCAGTGGGTGTAATGACGATGGAATGCTTAAAGAAATCCTGAGAAAAGTACCCAGCCCAGCGAAAGATGCGTTGTTACGTTCTAAAAGAAAGTCAAATGTAAGATAAGTAAATTCAACAATTCGTGATGATGATGATACCATTCTACAAAAGAAGAGTTCCAATCTACTGATGTAGCATTAATTTGATCTTATCATAGCCAGTGTATTTATCCTTTGACAGTTATTCTGGACTTGGAGAATCAGAGTGGCAATCTCAGGCAGGAGAATACGAGATAATAATATATAAAAATACATTCACAAAGGTGTTTCTTGGAAATTCTCTGCAATACAAGCAACAAAATTATCATTTCATATAAATGGTCTTATATGTCTCCTCTACATAAGCTACTTAGTTGAGTTCTCTTTCACACAAAGTTTCTGTTTGAACCACGCCCCACATTGTTCGTTGCTTTTGTCTCATCCGAGACAAATTTGTCATTTCCCATTTCCCCTAAGCATTAGATTACATTTTAAAATACTTTGTGAAATTAGTATGGTTAAGTAAAGTTCGGCCTTCATCTCTTCAGTTTATAGTCAAAAGAAACATTTACATTTGGGAAATATTATTTTTTTTTAATTAAGTACATCGGTTCCTTTAGTATAACACGTCAGTGTGCCATTTATGGGAGATGCAATATTAATCTTAAAGATGTTACACTTTTCAACTCCTCGTTACTGTCACATATGATGAAGGTTGGTATTAATTTTGGAAGAATCTTGGATTAATCGCCCCACGGTGGTCTAGTCATGTGTCAAAAGTCAAATAATCCATTTGTTAAAATAAGTATGATGACACAGTATTACGATTTTTACTATATATCTACTTTATTTTCATATTAATGGCCTTACAAAAATAGTAATATTATAATACTCCACGATCGTTATTTAACTTGGAGTTAAGGCATTATTCTCGTATGGTGTCATTTAATTTTCAACTTTGGTGGTCCGATTTCAAAGTCAAATCAAAAATTCCTTTAATGTAATAAAAAAAAATGCCTTTATTAGTCAGGAGTTTCTCTGAACAAGCAGCTTTTAAGAACAACCCCAGTTATCTAAAAATAATGGCAATTAATTCATTTAGACTTAAACTATTTAAAAAAAATACTAACCTAATCGTCAACATTTTCTTGACCCTTTGCCTTAACGTTAAAGGCAGCCTCCTTGAGTGATTTTAGATCACAAGGGAAGGGAGTTGTACAACTTGGGGGCAAAGTACGAAAAGCTTCTCCTCCCTATCTCGAGCCTTACTCGATGAAAGTGAAGCTGATCGTCCTGTCGGGTTCTGCGATCAGCAATTTCGTCGCGGTACAGGAGTCTCTGTACAAAGTACCGCGGTTCCTGAAGCGACAGGACGCGCTGGATTAGGTAGCAGGTCTGCAGCCTACATACGGTTTCCGAAGGCAACAATTCCGTACCTCTTCGATTAGCAGATTTACTTGTATTTACTTAAATTGTAAATAAAAGGGGAAAGCCGTGTTCTGTACTTTTTTGAATTGTGTCAATATCTATCCTCGAAATGCTGATGACGTATGCAGGATAGCAATAAAAAGAACACGGATAGAATCAAAGATTGTGTCAGGCGGATTTTTTGCTATCTCTGATAAGACCAACTTGTGCCTGTACATCCCTCTTAGCCTCCTAAGCGCAAGCTGAGTAGCATATTCGTCGTGGACAGACGAGTGGCATATGACGCAGAAATACTGAGTTCACTGTCGAGTATAACACCCAAAGTTTTCACAACACCGGAAACTTCTAGTGCTTGGTCTCCACATTTAACATGCACTTTGTGCTCGTTGGTCTCTATTTAATGTAATGGGGTGCGATGTGGAAAAACTGCATTTGTCAGCATTTAGCTTGAGACTGCAATCTAGGAAGCAGACTTTCTGTCTCAATGTGTATTTCCATTTGGCGAATAACTGTTTTATATTACATTTTTTGACATGGCTGGTAAAATAGATATTGTTCTCAGTTGATGTATATTGGAAGGGCTATCTTTCTTCAGCAAGGGAAGAACTATACTTATCTGTCAGTTTTGAGGGAATTCCCAAGTCCTCAACGATTCATTCTGAGAGTAATAGCTATGATTGCATACGGACTTACTCTTTTCTTCATGTCACATCATCGCATCCAACTGCTCTGGATTTTATTTCATTAATTGCAGATATCATTTACTTCTCTGTAAACATTCTTAAATATGAAATTTATCGAAAGGTCAGGTTTTTCTATATTGTCATAACACTGTATCAGTGCTGAGTCGGCTTCATAAATGCTCCCATATTAACAAAATATTCATTCAATTCACTGACCTAAATTTATTCTACCCACCTTGCTTGCCTATAATATTTCCTTGTCTGAGACACTTCCAAAATTCGTTATTATTTTCACAATGTTACAACTTACCACTGTAAAACTCTTTCTTTGCCTTCTGTTCTGCCGAATAATCTATAATTCCATATTTCCGAAACTGTCTTCTCAATTTTTCCAATGACGTTATTTCTTCACTTAGTCAGGGAGCTTTCTTATTTGTCACTCGTTTTTTGTCAGTTTTGGTGAATGTATATAACAAGTGCTTTTATTTTTGAAGTTATGAAATCATTTTTGAAGTCATCAAAGAAATAAATTTGTACAATTAAAGGATTCGGTATCTACAAGTCTGACAATTATGTAACTTCACTAATTTTAATCTAAGCTGCCATCATTTTAGCAATAAATAGTAGATAAAGTGTATGAAAAGTTAAATTTACATATAACTATATGTTTGATGAATGTTATTTATTTTATTTTATGTCTTTATGCATTGTTCCCCATTATCAGTGGCCCTGTTTCTAAACGTTTCATTGTGCATAAAGGAAAAGTTCACTTTAAATTTACTATTTAATTTTCACCTAATAGTTGTGAAATTTAGACTTTCCAAAAGCAATCGTTCATTTTAGATATTTTTATAGATGTTCAAAATTAATTAGTAGTGTTCATAACATAATCTTAATATTGTTACTTGTTGTTTACTACTTTCGCTTTTTATTAACACTGTTGCAGTTGACAATACAGTAATGAAATATTATAAAGACAATTAATGCTCTACAGGATGATGGGAAAAGGTGTAGGGATGCTACTCTTAATGTAGAATCTAAGCAGACCCCACACCATCAGCCTTATGGTATGGGACGGGTTTTTTTAAGGATAATGCCAGGCATAAAGTGGGTAAAATAAATGTTCTTGTTTTCTGTTAGTAATGTAGATAAAACTTGTACACACACATTTTGTTAATGTATATTGTTGTGGAACGGAGCACTAAAACGATTAAGCATTTATTTCTACCAACAAAATTTGTTTGTAAAAAGATATTTTGGACGTTTTAAACATTTGGGTCTACTAAACCTTACAAAGTTCTATTTACGAAACCATACCACCTTAATCGTTATTAATCAAATCTAATTTCTATTGTTGATTAACAATAACAAATTGAATGGATCATTGTCATAATCGTATAATATTTATACACACGATATTGCATATAATATTATTTATACTTGCTTTTTTAATGTAATCAGATCTTAAAAAATAACATTACTATTAAAAAAATACAATTTTATAAACCTACACTGTTAGAGACAAGACTGCGAAGAATTACCCTAAGGTAGAGCGCAGACTGTTCATAAGATATTTTTTTTTAATTTTTGTATAAACTGAAAGGGTTTCACTAGATATTGTCTTGTAGAGCATTACAATATTTTTACCCAAGATATGTGGAAAAATGTATGATGATGCATTTTTGACCAAGGCCATGTTTTGAATCGTGTAGAATAAGTATATATACGCAAACACAATACGTATATTGCTGGTTCTAGACATTTTTATTATGTTCTGTTTTTTGAGTCCAGTATATATATATATATATATATATATATATATATATATATATATATATATATATATGTACTGGAAAATATGAGAGGTATTTAAATTAAAAACACATATTGAATATATGAACAAGAATGGAAGGGTAAGGAAATATTCACAAGGGAATACTTCTCGGCGACTCTCCCAGCTCCCGAGACCACAAATCACCCTCAGTCATTTTCTGCCGTCTAAAACCCCACTTGAAAGATTATGGCGATGAAGTTCCCCAGAAGAGGATACCATACTATACCAGTGGATAAAAAAAATAATACACCATTTGAAGAATAAATTTATTTTAGAATCCAGATACAGGGATTAATTTTTTTGTAAATATCTATGAGAAACAATATATAGCTATTTAAATTTCTATATAGCTTATCAATGTGAGTTTTCCAATTAAATTCAGGAAATATATGCATCCATAGTAAACGAACTGTATTAGATACAAAACATGCAGCCCCATTGTATACAGTGGCAAAATTTGGAATCTCAGTCGAAATTTTATGTGGTCCAAAATAGAGCATGCTTATTTTATCTACGTTTAAAGACAAACTGTGTCTTTCAAACCACACACCAAGATTCAGTAATACTAACTGTAGAGAATTATCAAGTAACTGAGTAGAGTTTGCTTGAACAACTCTATGTGGGTGCTAAGATCATTTCCATATAACAGAAACAAAAGAGGACCTATAATAGAGCCTTGGATAACGCCAGAGATTATAGAAAGAAACCTAGAACATGATTTGATCAAACAACTCATCACCTCGACACATTTGGTTCTGCCAGAGAGGTAGGGGTGAATTCATTGCATTGTAACTCCTCTAACAACATAGCCCTCCAGTTTTCGTAAAAGAAGTTTATGGTTCACAGTATCAAAAGCCCGACTCAGATCGCAAAAGATCCCAGCCGTTCATTCCCCCATCCAGAGTCGTGAATGCAGCAACAAAGGCATTTATATGGCATCGTTAGTATATTTATTCCCTAAAATTCCTAAATGAGTTCGTGATATAAGTGATGTTTCTCAAGAAAATGTATCAGTCTCTAAGAAATGATGCAGAATGAACTTTATTTAGTTTAAGTAAGAATATATATATATATATATATATATATATATATATATATATATATATATATAGATCCATAATTTTCAGGAGAATTCTTGGATCCTTTCTTTAATACAGTTATAACCTTTGAATGTTTAAGACTCGATGGAAATTTGCCCTCTTATATGAAGTATTAAATGCGATAGTCAACAGCACTGTTAAAGGTGCTGCTACTTCTTTGATTGTCGCCGGACACACGTAATATATCAGTAGCATAGCAAGACTTAATTTTCTGATACTGTTGTAAATAAAACAGAAAAATTGCACCGAAGAAAATTAGTTCATTGGTGTATTCATTCTAAGTTCTATTAATGAGTTGTATATTCTACGGAAGTGTAATTTACCTTGTTTTACAAGAATGGGGGTTGAGTAACTTTCCTATCTTATCTTATCTACTAATGCCTCCGGCCATCAGTGCGGAATAAGGCAACACCTTCGATTTTAACCCGCACTGATGGCGACGAAAGAAATCATCCATCGAGATCACATAACAATAATAAAATTCTAGAGCCTCTGAAATGCAAATGCCTGAGATAGCAATCAATTATTAGAATTTATACAAATCTATAGAACAGTTGAATGGTTTAGTGGCAGTCAAGAATAAATACACTACTAAGATATCGACTTTTAGGTATCAAACGTACGAGCAATGTAGATTGAAAATATACAATCTTTTTAATGTGGGTTTAACATCTTCATTGGGTTTAATAGTATAAATAAAAGGAGGAACATTTTTACAGAGGAATAAGAAACGTATTTAACATGTATTTTTTTTATTTTTTTACATTTTTTTTTGTTTGTTTTTCTTGAAAAGAAAATACCTACGGTTACAATACTGCGCTCTATTGCTGCGCAGCTTATGTCCTGTTACTTAAACTCAAAAAGCCATTAAATGTATAATGCTATTACCGGGTGTTCCAAATGTATGATGATGCATTGGAATTATCCCTACACTGATGGATCTTGGAAACTATATGAGATACAGCAAAAACTAAAAGGACAAAGTAGTGAACAAGACAAACCATTGGTTGCGTCGTTCGGTCGCTGCGCTCAGAAAACTGTTTTTGTCAACATTTTCAAACTTTTTGTTCATGAAATTTCTTCTAGTTTTTAAATATAACAATTACCTTTTTGTTTTCAAAACAAAAAAGCAGGACATTTTTATAGTTTTGGTAATTTTTCTTTTCAATGAACTGACCCATGTTTTTCTTAATCAAAGTATATTCTTTACTTATTCCAAATATACCATATATCTTGTACTTTCATCGTGAATTTTGTCAAACAATTCACAGCTTAAATTTTAAACTCGATCCGATTAAACTTCGTATAACATAAGAAAATATATTCCAATATATTTCAGAGTGAACTGTCAGGTTTAGTCGAACCCCTGTTACAGGCAAGTGCTGGGACTAGACATAGATTTAATTTTCTTACCATGGAACAGTCTCAACGCGATTATTTTTAGTTCAAAAGCAATCTGTATATACTTCATCCCAGATCTGTAGCCAGGCACGGTGTGCATTAGAGTCAGTGTCGGTGTTAGTCCAAGTCTCTTGTAGTCACATCATGTTTGGAGGTCGAGAGAGAGAAGTTAGTCAGTGACAAGTCCAGAAATTGTGTCCCTAAGCTCGTAATATTTTAGCTGGCCACTATCAATTACTTGATATGTCACGTCTAGACTGGACGTCGTGAGCTACACACACGTCCATCTCCTCCACAAGTCGTGTCTTGTCTGTCCTAAAAAATAGTATCATCGTTGTGTGTTGTATTCTGTTTGTTGTTGGTTAGTTATAGGGTACTGAGGAGTTATTAGAAGATTTAAAGATTTGCCAAAAGGACGACCGATTGTGTTTTCGTTTTACGGCGTACGTAAGATAATTTCATGAAAGCTAGGCCATATACAATGTGTTTCTTTCTTGATCCTAAACCTCCGATCCCCCAAGAAGGTTTTATACTGGCTAACATTCAGTTAAACCTACACTGAGTGTAGTAATGTCCTATGTATCGCTTTCATCTTGGCCCTCCATGGATGTCCAGGAGCGGCATATCACTATCCGCAGTCGACGAGGTATTATGGTAAAAGGGATGGATTTATTCTTCTGAAATTATTGGAGTGGGTGGAGTTTCCTTAGTGTTAAAGGCTGTTGCTAGCCTAAACATAAGGGGCATCTCCCCTTACTAGCTTTGACTGGAGAAGGCTGGAACAGAGGTTGGATATCTGTATTTATTTTTATACCAAAGTGACAACTGAGGTATAGAGCCCGCTATGTGATCTCGACAGGAGGTGGCCCCTGCACCAACTTTACTTCTGAAAATCCTATATCTCCAGAAGAAAGGACAATATTCTGTTTAGGACTAAGTGCAATGGGGTTTCCTCAGTATTTTATCCTAAGTGAACGAAACAACATCGATCTCCATGAAACAGGCAGAATAGTTCTTTATCTAAAAGTGCCCCTATATTACAGAAGATCAGGCGTCAGAGGTTGTTTAAAGCCTATTGAAGCAAAAATCAATATAACTTAATACAAATATTGATTCTCAATTGAAACGGAATGGTTTGAAATGTAATAATATTGATGGTCATTAATCAGCGCAGATGACCGTCAAGTAAAAAGTCTCAAATTAGGTTCATGAATGAGTCCTTGACGTGCAAGAAACTCACAAAATAAATCAACTCCAGAAACGGGAACAATTTTCTGATTTTTGTAATATTATGCTCGAACTTTATTTTATGTTGCACATGAGTTTAGAAATCCAAATACAAATTCATGTAATTTTGATATGGGTTTTTGGCTGTGAGTTGTTTTAAAATGGGGAAGAGTAAAAGAGTTGGAATATTTCGTTGGTTTCAACTAAAGCGCCCCATACGCTCCTAATTTCTGTCGTTCAAATTCCGTCGTCTGCCCACAAATCCTTTTCGTATCCTCGTCTTAAACCACTTAAATAGAAGTTCAAACCAACCAGGCTCAGACTGATCGGGACTCACAAAAACATCTTTCTAGATAATACATATCACGTAACAGAATAAAATTCTAAAGGGATGGATCATTCATACGTACACGAATTTATAAAAAAAAGCTAATATTTTTTATTTACAACCGAATTGACCGCGATTCCGATTGTTTGGTAGGGTTGGTTAAACTCTGGACCCATAAAACAGAGAGTAATCATTAATTTTTATGAAGTGAAATTAAATTAGGCAAAAAATTATGTGTTGGAAATCTGTAACACTATGTGGTGACACGTGAAGTAGCGGTTCCAAACAGGTTTGCAAGGCTAGACGTGCAGTATCCCGGATAGAGCTGTAAAAGTCCGGCGGTCGTTGGCGAGAGCAATTCCGTCAAAGTGCCGGTCTAGCCGTTTCACTTTCCGTAGTCAACTCTACGATCTAATCAACCCATGATTCATTGTTTGGTCTTGCATTGTTAGGGTAGTTTGGCAGGTGCTCTGTCGCGTATAACTGTTATTAATAGGCCTCTTAAACTACCACTAAGGCATGAAAGTTTAATTTTAACTCGATATGATTGGAGGGGAGGAGTGGTACTCGAGAGCGGGGCATCGCAGTACCACAGTGGTTATCGGGCTCTGAAAGGCGGCGTGAGTGAGTACGGTCGCGAGAGTGGATGTGTGTTTCATCATGGCGTCCCTCTGAATCGCTGGTGAACCTTTGGATACTTCAAAGGTGTGTTTCACATCTGGTGGTCTTGTGTTGTTGCTAACGCAGTGTGCTCTGCCTGTGTTCGCGCGCCGACTTTAGGTAGTCCATCGGTATCCAATCAATTTTGCTGTTTCTTACATTTAACAAGTCTTGTCTCAGGGTGATTGAACCGAACTAAAATAATAATTTTGTATGACACCGTTTAAAATCAGTATAAACATTGCTTGGTGCTTAAATTCAGCCCAGATATTAACTCGAACCTGCTTATTTCTTTTTTTTTCATGGAATTAATTTTTGTTTTATAACAGCAATACCTAAGACCTAAAACAGCCTAACGTTTTCTATTCATTCCGACTCAGTAATGTTGGCTACGTAATTTTATTGTATGCATTGAACAGTTTTTGTACACATGTTATGTTGTTTAAACATTTTTAGAGCAATTTTTGGCGTCAGAGATCTTTAAATGGATATTTGATTTGTTTTTGTGTGAAATCACTTATAATACCTGCGCTGATGGTTTAGCTAAGTATTATGTGCTAATCGTAATAATCTGTAAGTTCCATGGTAATACAGAGTTGTACGGAAATATAGTGTTTGTGCGACAGTTCAAAGTCAGTTATAAAATAAATTAGTATATATCATGTCACATTCTGTTTTATTTTTTACAATTACAATTGTGTGCGTACTTTTAAATTAATTCAAATCATAAGACCCGTCATATTTATTGAATATTTGGATTTTAAAAATCGCAATGTATGGAAAAATATTTAATCATGTATTTAAAAAATACATCATATTAGAACAGAGTCGATCTGTGCTTTATTTAAAGACTCACTTTATGTATAGATGTTCAATTTAACAAATTTAAATTTTTCTAGAAAATGTTGTAATATTTAATATAAATATGTTTTAAATAAAATATATTAGACCGTGGGATGGCCTATAAAGCTGTGTGTGACCATTTCATTTTTAGCTCACAAGTGTTGGGTTACATAGCCCCCCCCCTCCTAAGCCTTATTTAGAGAAACATTATATTGCTGTATGTGCCACTAACATCTGTCCTACTTTCGTCTTTAAAGTTTTATTCCTGATCCAGTTATAGAAGTTAAATTTTTTATTGACAACTTCATTTGGTCGTTACTTTTTCATCATTTAAATGGTTTTATTTTGACTGATCAACTATACAACTGTAGTTAGAGAATATAACTGGTTAGTTTTAATTGTAATTACAGTTTTAATTGTTACATATTTTGTTGTACACAGAGATTCACGTTATTACGGAATAAACCAAATTGTCAATTATTCAAGGAGCATGAGTGTAACTAAACATGTTTTTGAAATTTTGATACAAATTCAAATGTATACGTTCTAAAACGCGATTTCTGATTTCTGAATAGTGGAATGCATATTCTGAACTTTAATGTGAATTCGTTTTTAAATGAAGTATATTATATGTTGAATAGGCACTATTTAAGTTTACAATTGTATCAGATATATTATAATGTTTGCGTATTATAGTTTCTTCGAACTGTGTACGTATTTTATTACAGATATTTGTGGACAGCTTAGTTTGTAATTGCAGTATTCTTTGTATAATGAAACATTACAAAGAGTACTGCTAGACTGTACACAGTGTTGTATATTTCACCACTACCACGCAGCATCATAACTAACACGGGTTGTTAATCATAGGTGTTTATGGCTGACCGTCACCTGTGTCGTTAATTTCACAGTAAATTTCACGTACAGTGACACTATTCTGGCTCTATACTCGTATAGAGAAGCGTATGCTAAGATTGTTTAATCTCATGTGATAGGGCTACTTTGGTTTTGTATAGTAATTAACAAGAACAATTTATTGTAATATTTGAATTAGTAGTCGTGTTTTCATGCAAAATATTAATATTCGCTGACATTTACTATAATGATAGGGAGTGTTCAATTCAGAGGTTAAAATATTCAGTAAAAGCAAAACCGAAATGGGCCTATTTATATTACTTTCTGTGTGTGTTAAGATTAAAACAGTCGAATTGAAGGTTTAAAAAGAGTCATCCAGTACTGTTGTTAATTCTTGTACTTATGATGTTGTCAAAATAAAGTTGGATGGCATTCCAAATTTTATCTATTTTTAAATTCATTAATATATATATATATATTAATGTATATATATATATATATATATATATATATATATATCTACACTCTTATTTTACTAGTCATTCCTGTAATCCGCCCGTTCTTAATTCATTACTTAAACCAATAAAGAAGAAGTAAATCATTAAGTTATCATTAAACAGTCCTTGAAAACATAACTTGCTCCCTTTTGTGGTTATTTGGAATAATTATATTAATTGAGTTCCATGTTATTTAGTTAATATAATAAGTACTAAATTGTTACATTTTACCCAAAAAACCAATAGGGTAAGCAGATGAATTATAGTTACTCTTTAAAACAAACTTGTACATATTGTTAAAATAAACATTATGATTAATTAATGTTGTAAAAATAATAACAAGCTGTCCATAATATTGCCCTTAAACATTACACACATTGAAATTACCAAATACTGATTATCATAAATGTGTTATTTTGTGCAAAGCTCCACAGAAACTAACTTTAGTGGATAAAATGTCGATTACCGTTAATTACTTCAAGTTTACTTGTTCGTTTAAACGTTTGTATCTGTTCAAACAATTCTTTTTATCTATTAAATGTAGATCGCACAAATAAATTATTTTAAAATGGTTTTCAAATTATAGGCGAGTTTAAACATTATAACAACTATAGAGTCGTCTTCATACTCCAGAAGATACCATTGCACGCAATACTAGTGACACATCAGTATAAGGACGCAAAGGCTACTCTTATATAAGAGCTCTGTTCCTTAGAATACGAAAAATTTGTATTATATTAGCCAGAGTAGTGTATGTAAAATTTATTTTTTATCACGCTAAATAAAATACTTTATACTTTTGGTCATTTTACTTAACACGCAATACATTATGTAATAGTATATCATTTTTACGACACCGTTAGGATTGCTTTATTAATAGTTATGTACATTGTACTAGCTTATTAAACCGTAATGCATTACGACCATTCTTATTTACGAAATATACCGTAATAGAGACCATGAACGAGTCGTTTGTTTTAATTTTTGAAAGTCTTAATACAGTTTTGTATAAATGAAGCTAGCACAAAATGATACTACTGCCGTACTTAAATTCTTTATTATAAAAACAAACAATTAATATAAAGTCGGTAACAGATTATTAATAAGACTACAAAAATAAAACACACACTTTTATTTGCATTATATGCTTTTCTAATTATTTATACTTAATCTTAACTAGCTACATTAGCAGGTTAAGGTAAATATATATAGTAGTAGTTGTTTTTTTTATTTATAAAACAACTACTACGTAAGCCAGGAAAGCAACAATAACTATATTCTATGTAGTAAATTAAAATAGTGCTATTATCTCTGTAAAAATGTATAGAAATGTAGTAAATTTAGCCATTGCCCAGGTGTATGTACATATGCTATAAGAAAGAACTGATGTATGTATAATTTACTTAGCGTTATTTGCCCATTATAAAATGGCGTTCAGTTCCAGAAAAGGATACTAGAAATTTATACTGCAAAATTTTATATAAACATATTTTAACAATATACTCTCTAAAATCATATAGTGTGCACATAATTGAATTGATTTTTTATCGTTTTGAAAGAAGAATATATAATAACTGTTGATTATTACTTTCATTATACCGTATAAAAGCTATCTTGTGTAAATATCATATTAGTTATATTTACAATTATTTTTTCATAATATATTTGAGCGTAATTTACACCTGCCATTGTGAATAAAATTGGAAAACAAATGCCGTATCCTTGTCCAATGCCGATAAGGTTAAACCCAACGGGCAACACAGTAGCATGTGACTCAGATATGTGTCATTAGATCTAAAGAGTTTGCCCTTGAATTTTGGCCAGATCTCTAGTCCTGAAATAGATATCACGGAGCAGGTGTCAGTGCTAAGAGCGTCTTGACATTACATCTGCACTAGAGAACTCTATAGTAAGTGCACCATATCATGTACCATCAGACGATTTCTGATACCATGTTTACATTTTATCACTAGCATATGTTTTATATATTTTTTTATTTTCTGTTATTGTGTAGTGCTATACTTATAAATCTCTACGTTTTCTAACTGGACATATAACAGATGTAATTCAGTACATAAGACATAATTTGTAAGTGATGATATTTTTAATGTAATTTTACTTATTTTATTGAAAGGAATATTTATAAATGGTCCCTCTTGTTAGTACACTCCAAACCTTGCAAAGTCATACGAAACCACCATACTGTAATCGTTTTATTGAAGTTTTATATTCTGTAGAAATATAATTTATCTTGTCTCACAAGAATGGGTTCGGGTAACATTCTTATCTTATCTTATCTATCAATGCCTCCGACCATCAGTGCGGAACGCTGACTCCGCACTGATGGAGTCGAAAAGACATCCCCCGAGATAATGCCTATCACGTAACAGAATACAATTCAACAGTCTTATCATAAATTCCTGAGAGAGCTCTCAATTATTAGAATGTATACAAATCTGTAGTAATATTTAAGTGGTTTGGTATGGGCTGACAAAAAAGATCCTTAACATATTCTTTTATATTCACTGTACATGAACCCTATCTTATATAACAGGAAAACGATTGTTAATGTACAAAAATAGTTTCCTTTATTTTTATATTTCATATCTACAAATGTGACCATTAATAAAATAATATAATAAGTAATATAATACTTTTATTCTACAACCGAAGGCACTATTGAGAAAGGTAATGCCTTTACTGACTCAGAAATCATTTGCTGTACATCTTTCATTGGGAAGATAATTAAGTATTTCGGTTTCCACTGATTCAATTGTACAATAAAAAATACTATAGAACTCATTGAACCTGGACTGCATAATGGCCCTTCCTAATTCGCGACTGATTTGAATGGAATGGGTCTCAGATACATTCATGTCACAATTAAGCACAATTTCATCGAAACCAATCGTGTGCTAGTTAGCAATAATCATCGTTCGTGATAACAATAATTTTGTTTTCCAATGGCAGTTGTAGTATTTGCATTGCACTCAAAGACATTGAAAAGTAAGCAATTTATTTTTCTTACTCATTGCGTTATTCACAGTTTTTTCTGAATGAAAACTCGGTTTTTACTTTGCATTACATTATTTTTAATAGTAACATGTTTAACGTTTGAGCGTATTATTTTCACTCCCACAAGACCATGTTTTACAAAACGCCTGTATGCACGCGATATTTTAAATATATCGCAATATATCGTAATCGAGTCATCGATGTCGACAATGTTGATGGAAATGGCAATCATTATCAGAATTTTTCGTACAGCCAAATCGAGTGTTTTTGCGCTTTGAACAGATTTTCCCCGTGTCAAGTTTTTAAAAGTACGTTACGTTTATTTTAGTGCTTTAGTTGTTGATTTTGGTATAGTGATTTCATTATTAGAATATAAAAATGTTTTACATTCGGATTTT
The DNA here is from genome assembly GCF_021130785.1 of Homalodisca vitripennis. NCBI lineage: Eukaryota > Metazoa > Arthropoda > Insecta > Hemiptera > Cicadellidae > Homalodisca > Homalodisca vitripennis. The sequence continues at coordinate 18,022,020 of NC_060215.1, read as the reverse complement.
AACGTAATGCACAGTATTAAACTTAAGTTATATTAAGAGACGGTAATGATCGGTCGTCATGTAAAGGGAACTTTATTCTTCGAATCTACCTACTCAGAAAGTACTGACTAGGGAGGTCGGGATTATAAAATTATCTAATCGAAATTAATATTCTACACAAACGAGTTCATATTAATTTAAATTATCGTGTACAGAAAATGTCATATATCTTACCAAAAACGTTTTATTATCTTCCTTAAGTCTTAGCATTAAAACTTATAGGGGATATATGGTTGATTTTTCCCTACTGACGTATTGCTAGAACTTATTTGATGTTTTTTGTTCAAACTTTACCTATGTAAATGATTTGTACGAATATTGTATATATATTTGATGTATTTTGTACAAACTTTCCCTATGTAAATGATTTGTACGAATATTGTATATATCTTGTTATACAAATATGTTGGAATTTAACGAAATATTACTAGTGATAAAAAGTTAGTTGCTTATATATTGCCATACATGTCGCTCATTCCGTCTGAATACATCTGTTATGTAACAATAAATAAACTAAATACTGTTAAAATCGTAGCTTAATGGTATTTACCCAAAGAACAGTTACATACTATTTACACACGGCTTTCAATCGATACTATATTGGACTAATAAATTAAATGAACACTAACTTTTTACCAGGGAAAATCTATACATACTATATCACAGTCATGGATAATCAACCTATGTAAAACATCCTCAAATAAATCGACAAGTTTAAAGGTGTTTCTCTCGGTTATCCGGAATCCATGTTAATCATATCAGGCCTTTGAAGCTTATTTTAAAAGGGCAAGTGCAACATCTTGTCGCGGACAGTGGAAATCATAGGTGAGAAACATCTACGTAATCGAAAGGGAGTTCCCTACGACTTCTTACAAAAAAGACACGTTTGTTCAGTAGTTATCTTCTTATCTTGATTTTTCGTCTTTATGTCAATCCAGATTACTTTCGGCCTCAATTGATCCAGATGTATTAAACGCGTTATCCTGCTTCGATTCATTATGTAACCGGTAATGACTCCTTTTCGACATAGCATCAAATGGGACAACTACAGGCGAATTTTCTTTACTCCCAATACTTGCCAAATGCAGACAAAAATTAGATCATTGGTATTCTTTGACATTTCATTGTACAACAATAGATTCATTCTATCAAATGACAATTATTTCTATAGGTTGTATTTACATAAACAGTTTCAGAAATGCACTTCAGTACTTTTTATTTATTTATAATTTAGACAACTGTAATGTCCTAAATTCGGTTATGTGATTTCGTTTAACAGGTTGGTTATAACACTGTTTAGTGAAGTAATGTTTCAGTAACGTTAAATTCGCTTAAAGTTTTTATGTACGTATGTATAGATTTGTACTGGCAGTTTATTAAGATCAATGGAACAAAATGCTGTGAAAAACGTTAAAATCTTTTTTATGATTACTATGTGTTTAAAGGAAAGTGTGATATTTTTTTCTGTGATTTAGTTTCTATATAACCAGTTACTTTTCTATTTTATTCAAAAACCTTTTTTATTAAAACGCTCACGTTGCCGTCTATAGACATTGTTAAAGATCTCAACAGAATTGTTTAACCTAAGATTTCCAAAACTCTCTGAAAAATCATTTAGTAAATAGAATGTAGGTTTAAAATAGTGCATATAAGATAACAAACAAAAAGAAAATGGTTCAAACATACAGGCTTTCCTTACTGTTCTTTATTTTTGTATGTACTAATACCTCCCCACCTGACGAAGAGGATAGATTCCAATCCTCGAAACGTTGTGTTATACCTTTTTTAACATATAACGATAGCAAATGCCTGAGATCCTGTTAATCCTATCAAATCTTCCATCGTCAATAACAAACTTTAAACAAAGATTTCATATAAGGCAAACCTCAAGAACGTTTCCACGTACCCCACACAATGCTATACCTATTTGCTAGTTCACACTTCGTCTTCGACTCAATGAGGTGAATAAACGCGTTATAAAATTCTTAATATTATGGAGAGACGGTTGCCTCAGAGACTACATTTTCATATGTCAGACTTTGGAGTTAGAGATAGCTCAGGTTCAGATCCTGTCTGTGATCTTTGCTCTTTTATCAGTACAATCGATCTTGTACTGTATCTACTCTCATCCCTATTATGTTTGATAAGATCCTCGCACAGGCCATTAGCCCTTGAGGACGGGTAGAATAAGGCTAAAAAGGGATTGGCATCTCTTAAGAAATTGATTAAAGAACTATGTTGAAGTACAGTCCAGCTCAATAACGGGGAGTTGGTGGTATGTACACAGTTACCTCGGTCGCCTTTGATTCAAATTTAAATTTGGTAATGAGATATCACATTTTTTAGAAAGCAATTATATAACAACTAATATAAACATAACTTTAAAAGAATCTTCGAATTCCGTTTCTTATCTATTTTGATTTCTTTCGCTAGTAACTCCAGTTTGGCATCATTGTGATAAATAGTGTTTCAAGTATATTAGATAATTTTTGTTTGTAGAAAAGTCAGATTCGATTTTTAAGTATGATAAATATAGATCAGTCTTTTAGTGGTGCATTAACGGATGTCCTCTAATAATGTAAGAGTGTAAAGTATGAGGGCCAGTGTGGAAGAAAAAGGACTTTAAAAAAATCAATTTATGTTGCTTAATAAAGGCAAGGTTGTAGTTTCTGCTTACGGAGGAACGGTAAAAAGTACATGCATATTTTTTGTGTGAACACTACTAATAAAATGATCTTACGTTTGCATCAAATAATACCTTTTCATCTCTGATTTTTTCCGAAAAAAAGTAGTTGAGTGTTTTTTATATTGGTGTAATATAACCATATGTGTTACCTTAATTAATCATAGGTTTGCCAGTGTTATCAAAAAGTTAACACGTATTTTATTATTAATCGTAATAATACAAAAATGGATGGTGATCTTTGACCTGATAACAATCGCTACAACTTTGATCAAATTTCAATTTAATTTTACCCTTTCTAAGCTGTTCTAAGTGAAAGGTACTTGGAGTGCCACTGCATGTTTTTCCGAGTATTTTGAAACCAATCAAATGATTTTCGAAGAACATTTTTTTCTCCGCGAATGTCGAAAGTAAGAAACGTGAACGTCCTGGATCATCCATTATATTATAAAGTAGAATTGTAAAATTATTTTTACGTTTGAGTTGATAGCAACACTTAGCCTATTGCAAATTATGTAATATTACAAGCAAGGATAAAAAATCATGACATTTTTAAAAGCTCTCCCATCCCCCACTTAAGATTCTCCAATTCTACAGTCTTCTTACACTTCCCACTATAAATATGATTTTGGTGATACAGAGACTTCGAATGTAAACCATATGAGTATGTATGAATGAAGACAGGTAGACCCTATCTCAGGGTGACCACAGGCGGGTCTGAGCCAGCCTGATGCCGGGACTGGCACGCCACACGCCGCACGAGAATAGATTTGGCCAAAACCTAGATACAGAGTATCGCCTTGCCGCTTTTTTCGAACTGAAAATAATGTCTTGTGATTAGCTTAATATGTGCTTATTTTTCAAACCACCAGGTAAAAACACGTTAGAAGCTTTAAAATCTAATCTGTAAACACTTTTATTTTTGAACCTATACTTTCTCCCAACATTTAATAATGTAACATATGTTATTTCAAACATAACATTTTAACAACCGTTAAATGGCAAAATTTAGCTCGATAATCTTTGGTCTTCGTCGTTATTCTTTGTGTCCTACGGTTTGTTCTATTTTTCTTCTTTTTTTTAATTAAACCATAGTTTCTTAGTTTGTAATTGCTACTGGATTTAGTTACATCATGTTACTTTGTCGATCTCTTTTCGCTATCAAAAGTCTAGTCCAGATATAAGCATGTTCCAGATAAAAATCATCTATACTTGTGTTTATTGGTTTACCATATAATGAAAAATACCACATAGCTGAAATACAAGCTAATGTCAAACCATGATTTACTCAAAGTATTGACCATGTAGTACTGTTTATATCTTTTAAATAATCTATATCCCAATATGAAAATGGGTTTTATTATTACTCAGTGTCATCTCAAGTTACAACAGACTATGTTCAAGTAATTCAGTAACCTAATGTTTAAATGTTTAGGTTTATTGGATATTTTTTTGTACATTTTTCAATATACATTTTAAAACAATATATATATATATATATATATATATATATATATTGTTTTATACAGTTATAAATGTAGTATAAATAGTTAAATTATATAATGTAATCATGCTTAGTCATTAACGTCTATAAAAATAGAATGTTTGACGTAAATCATTGGTGATGTAATAAATACGTTTTTATTTTGGACAGATTTCTTGAAACTAATATTTTATATTGTTGTACTGGGCTATATGTAAGGCGGTTATGTGTGTTTTTTATTATTATATGTGTCTTTAGAAAATATACTGTTTCCAAGGGTCATACAAGACAATGGAACCGTGTTCATAGTAGCCATGATGGGAAGGGTTGATTCAATGTAAATTTTAAGTTTAGCTCCAGATAATCTTCCTCTTAGTGCAGCGTCTGGACTTTGATGCTGTCACAGACTTGACATCTGTGGTCTGAGACACCAAGACCACAAAATATAGTGTAATCTAGGTGAAGAGGTATTCTCACTGCCTCATCAGGCGTACAATTGAGTGCAATATGTCAAAACGATGTAACGAGTTCAATTCGGGCTTCTTCGTCGCCGACTTTTTTTGATGTTTTCAGATTAACATGACTCCAAATTTCAGGAGTCAAGACTGTAACGGCGTCAGATCCTAGACGCTGCACTAAGAGGAAGGTGAACTAGAGCTAAACTCAGCCTACCGTCAAAATAAGACACATTTCCAACCTATATTACGCACATGATTCCTTTCGGAGCTACAGTTTGTCTAAATATTGATATTGTTTCTGAAATCAAGTTAATTGATGAAAAATTTGGAAACTTTGTGTGTATTTTCATTTGCGAACCTAGATTTTGGCAATAGAATATCCATGCCTCCAATGTTTGATACATGGGGCACAAATAATGTTTTAGTACGCGGAATGAGAAGGGGAATAATAGTCTCATCCCTCAACTGTTTCGACTACGACAGACCATTATTGGAGAAAGCTAGTTTGAAGGTTACAGCTTTGTGGATTTACTTATGTCCAAGTATGAAGATCGGGGAACTAGATATACTACGCGACCACATGTTGTAAACATGACTGGTAATAATTATAATTGTTTATAATTATAACATAACTATAATACGGTGTATAAGTCCATGTTTAAAGGAAAAGAAGTTCTTTTTACACCCCCAGTATTACCTCCCGAGTTTTTTTTTTAAGTTTTATATTGAATTATGGCCCAATTTCTCGCAAACTTTCAAGTGGAAAGAAACAGTATTAGCGCATTGTGCTACATTAGACATAAATAACCCGGAAAGGTTCCATCCGTAAAATTGAATTTATTCCTTGTGGATCACTGATATCAGTTGTTGTGTTATGGACACAAACCATATTGTTACGCTGGATTGACGTATCCGTAAGATATGTTGCGTTACTACCAAATCGAAATAGTTGCTACTTTTGATTCACTTTTTTATTGAATGAGCTAAATTGAACGTTTTTATACCACTGAAATTAGTGTAATATTAAATTTCTTAAGCGCAATATTTTATCCATACGGAGGAAGTTGAATTGGTTGAACAAGTAGTCTTATTTATTTCGATCATACTTCAACTGTTCTCCTATCTCATATGTATATTAGCTATATACCGTTTATAATAAGGAATAAATTAAAAAGAATAACAACTGTATATTTCGATAGTTTATGTCCCATTTGTCCGTTACAGAGAAACAATCTACTTTTTATGTAACAGGTTGAAGGAATAATCTTGGTTTAAATGTGATTTTTTTGTGGTATAATAATATAAGAAGTCACTGTAGTATTTTTTTTTTAATAAATAAGTAATTCTGAGTGAATAGATTTTGGTTATTTTTAATCCATAATTGCCATGTATGATGTAATGTACTTGATGTAATTTATGTATTAATGTTTATACCTACTTTCTTATTTGACTATTCAACAAATTTGTACTTTGTATATATGTACCATCAGTTTAACTCCTAACAGCTCACTCAGCATTTAAAGTAAGAGTACCACACTAAATTGTGAATACCCTGCATACTATTGTGTACATACAGGACTGAACGGGTTAATCAAATTTGTATGTACGACTATATATTACAAAGTACTGAATCTTTTCGGGAAATGGGGAAGATATGGAAATCTTCTAGTTTATTATTTTGGTGTGTTGAATTGTTTATTGTGATTAGAGTATTTGTTTGTTTTATTTACACTGTTGAATATTACTTTTTTTTTATTAAAAAATATCAAAATGAGATAAGTGTACCCGTAACAAAATATTCGACATAGTACAAACTGTCGATGCCTCACTTCAAGATACAAACAAGGGTCCAATATTAGTTATAATACCCATTGTTGTACCTTATGTTATGCTAACGTTTTTGTGTTTTATTGTTTTAGAATTAAAGCACAAGAAATAGTTACGTTTTTGTCAGTACACACTTATAATTTATTAATAACTATTCTAATTTGTTTGTAGTTGTACAAATACTAAATTGTTATAGTTCTACATTGTAAAAAGGTTTGTTCCTTTTACAAACAACCAGCCTCAGAAAAAATGCAACTACAGTTTTTCGCCACCATTTTATTTGACTATAATATCACTGGCTATGAAATTAACCTCGATGTATGCACAGTTGCGTGTATAGATTAATAAAGACTGCTTTTACTAATTTATGATCTATTGCAGATATAATATTAAAGTTGGGGAATACTTTCCATCATTGGACAGGCAATACAATTCATGAAATACAGCACAAAATTACATTGTTTGCGATTATTCTTTTACAGATATTCAAGGTCAAATTCGTATATATTTCAATTTAAACCAGCCACATAAAAATGACAGTAGCTGTTTAAATATTCATAAAACTGGAAACTACCAGTAAAAAGTACTCATCATTGTGATCACTTGTAATAAAAAAATAAAAAATACTAGACATAAAAGTTAAGGAGTTACTCTCAATAGACATTTCAGTTACCATTACGTATATGTGGAAAGTAAACAATCTCAAAGTGAGTTTGTTTTTATTTTGAAACTCCTTACAGTTGTGAGCAATATTATTGATAGTTCACAATATTTTCCCTGAACAAAAAATGAAATAAACTTTTCAACGTTTAAAAACAAATAAAGGGAAACATTTGTATACGCATTATTGATTTTTGTTTCACCATCAAGAATTACCACTCAGGAATGGTTGAACATGTATAGACTGGGGACGACTTCCTGTGGGACCATCATACTAAAATCGTGGATACGCTTCAATGTAGAACTCTTTGGTCTATATAAATTTTACCCAAATGTGCTTAATCTGCCGTATATAGTAGCAGGAGCCCATTTTTCTTTCGCCCTATAATAAAGGCCTAAAAACTAATCGAGTACCGGCAGTGTTTCTTTTCTTAACAATTTAAACGCAGAGCAGTAATGTTTTCAAGGAAAATTATTTATTTACTCCACTAATTCCTGAAAACAATATTAAATCATTTCTTCATCTGCAAACGGTTGCAAAATTAAAGTTTGTCGAATTCCCTTATCGTTTCACAAATCTGTGTGTATTATCTAAATTTTCTTGTCTGGGTACCCACGAATGTAAGTATTTTGTTATTATCGATTGCTGACTATTATAGATTTAACTTTTTCGGATATATAGTGTAATAAAAGTTCATAAATCTTTTTACTGCAATAAACGTCTTATTTTCTGAAAATATATTTAAAATATCATAATTAACTGGGCCAAGAAACTATTATTACGTAGGCCAATATATTAAATTATTACGTATACAATACATATTAATATATATGTTTCATTTATGAAGAAACACTGCAATAATTAAGAAATGTTATATTTATGAGGCCTTTCGTGTTAAATGTACACATAATCAGACCCACATTTCTTAATAAAGAAAAAATTATTAAGAATTATACAATTCTTAATATAATTCATAATTATTGGAGTGTTTGTTCATAAATTAAGCATCTCATTCCAATAAGAAGAAGCTGGTAGAATGTATTAATATATATTTAAAACTAAAGGTGAGGAATTTTACGCATTCAAAAGTGAACATTGCTAAATTATAAATGGGCATTAAAATAATGAATAACGAGTTACGACTCATAATTAATTTAGCTCCTTTGCAGTGTATAACGTATAAATCGTGTATTGGTAATGATTCTTTTACAAGAGCTAACGAATTGTTGTAAATTATAACTGTATATGTACAAACATATATGATAGTGTAGCTATGGTGTAAATGTGGGTCTCGAGGAGGCAGCATTGCGATGGAGACAGTGGAGATGGAGCTAAGAGCTGAAACATGACCTGGTTTGTCTTATGGACTATTTCTGATCCAGGACAGATTTAGCCGGAGATGAGTTGGCGCTCGGGATTGTTTCTGACAAACTCTGGCGTCGGCGTCAGTGGCAGCGCTGCGGGTGCTGCTCGTGACGGTGATGGCTCCGGAGATGACGTCTTGTTGACTGATCCGATATGAATCAATCGAACGTCCTGAGTCATCTTCTCTGTCCGCAGCTATTGCGGTAGCATCTCATAACGTTCGCGCTCGACCTCGTGTGGGTAGATCACTCGCTCGCTATTCTCGGCCCTTCTCTGTCGTCTCCTACCTATTTATATTGCACCATTACGTAACTATTTCGACTGTCTTTAAGCTGTTTTGCATCTCTCAGGTAGTTTCATACACTCGTTCTGTTCGTTAATACATTTGCTTATTGGCGTTTATAATAAGTGATTTTAACGTTTAATTACACTCATTATATTATTTCCTCATCAGAGTATTGCCTCCTTAATACAACACCAAGATCGTTATGAGGTAAACATCTGTTGTAAAAAACATTTAATAGCTCATATAAATGTGTCATAGAATGATATAACTTAAACCATTTATATTACACCAGAGGAGGGGTGTTAACTTTCCAGGTTACGTCTCCACATGGGAGTGCCGATGACCGAGTGGTCTGTCGTAGGTATTCGAGTCTGAGTTAGAGATAGCGCAGGTTCGAATCCTGTCTGCGACCCTTGCACTTTTTATCAGTACCATCGACCTTGTACTGTATCGACTCTTCCTCTTATTCTGTTTGTTAAGATACAGGCACAGGCTAGTGGCCCATGAGGACAGGCACAATAAGGCAAGAGAGGGGATCGGCTTATCCTTAAAAAAATCACCTTTTTATGCTTTTAAGTACAAATCACCTTTTAGTCTGTGCTTTTAAATAACCTGTTTTCGGAACAATCGCCCTAAGGTAACACCAGACAGGCCACGAACAGTCAATAATTCATTAGTGTGTGTACTCACAACTATCTGTAAATTGCCTCAAAAAGACAAGTAAAAAAGTTGGGTTGGAATACTGTATTCATATTTCTTTCTCATATACTTCTACGATTTTTAGATACTCTTTCTACTTATATATTATATTAAAAAGCCAGGCTTTACGTCATTGACGAATATCATATGAGGGATCTATGAGTGAGCCCTGTGTAGCTTTATGAGTTGACTAAAATCGTGAGAATGAGTAAAAGTAGCCTCATAATTTAATGTTCTTAAAATCTTACTCTGGAAGTTCATAGGTCATAGCGCTGTGCCCGGATGCCTGACATATAATCAATTTATTTTTATCAAACAAAAAGATCTATTACTTGTTTTATGAGGTGTATACGAGATTTTACGAGGTCAATTGCTTAATAAATTGGTATTGATGCTCTGTATTAAACTTTTATTACTTGTATATTCTTATTGGGAAAAGAAAAAAACATGACATCACGTAAAAGCTGTGCAAGTTGTTGTATACTATTTTATACACCACATCTTGATTAGAAGTGAACACGATGTTGGAAGTGTTTTGAGGTTTGCACCTTATACTGTAAATATAATGTTACACGAATCAAATGTGTACAATTACATTTAATTGCATCCGTCTATTACTTCATAAATATATGTAAACTAGCAAAATTACATCGGAAAGAGGAATGTGTATAAAGGAAAGTACCGTAATAAAATAAAGTAATGAATATTATATAAGTGTCCTATATGTATAGATAGCATATTCTGCATTGTATATTTTATTAATTTTGTTTACGTATATTTAGTGTAATAGCGATAGCAAAGTAACGTTTTGAAATGGTACCTTCGTAAGTTACTTAAGATATGCATGACAAATGTTAAGTTATGGTGTTTTAAATAAGATTTGTGTGTTTTTGGGTAATGTGTAGGTGTCCAAAGGTGACACATTTTGGTTATATTTATGTTATGATGTCATCATTGTACTATGCAACTGAACAAGCTTTAGAGCCAGCCGTTTTTGATAGTTATATTTTGAACTGTTTCAGGTATTTCGTAATGTATAAACAAAATCACTAGAAACAAACCCTAAATAGCGACAAATATTTAAAAATGTATAATATTTATAGTAAATTAAAAGCCTATTGCAAATGTGTAATAATTAGGCTTTTTAAATGTAACCTAAATTTTAACATCATACACAAGGCAACTACAATGTATTTTTATATAAACATATACACATTCAATTCTACATGGTTTTCTCAAATGGGGTCAGTCATCTAATTAATTCCTGCATCAATGAACTCTATATATTCGGAATGTATGTATATATTGACGGTAAAAAGAAACGATTTTTGTGAAACTTGGTTTACGAATGGAAGTAAAATTGATCTAATCCATCTTATTTTTGTAAAGATTCTTCAACTTGAACCATAAACACTTAGTAAATGTTTGTACTATCAAGCTAAATTATGTTTTATACCTACTAATAACTACCTTCCTTTTTTCCCTAATTGTTACGTTAATAATTAGAATCATATTATTAAACGTGGAGTATTAATTTACCTATAGTACCATTTGCAGATTAGCTTGAATCGTTCAGTGTTTGTGTGTAGCAATTTTCAAGAAGGACGTGGAGATACTACTGATATGGACAGTTGTGTTTCCATTCCATCAGCCGTTATTTACTCATCTACATCCACCAGTACTCGAGGTACAGTGTACTTGTGTTGATATTCTGTCAGATCTAACTCTCTTTCTCACCTTCCTCTCGTTACCACAGTGCCCACACAGACACCGGAGTGGCTGCTCTCACCTGTGTCTGAGGTCGTCTTCTGTGTCGGTGCCCGTCACCGTGTCGTGTAGGCAGGTTGTGGGAGGTTCTGCTGGCTGCTGTCCACCACTCTTCGGCCGCTCAGCTGCTAGCAGATACGTCTTGTGGCTCGTCTCATTACGACCACCACCTCTGTAGTTGCTCCTCCGCCCGGCGACTATTTCAGTTTGTGTGTCGCCCGCTTATTTTCGGCCGGCACAATGAGTCTCTCGCTATTTCCACTCACTTTTGCCACTTAAACAGACATTAGCCGATATTCTAAGTGTGAAAACTCCAGAAAGCGTGTCGCAGTTGTAAACAACTATCAGAGTACAACTCGGCACACTAAATCTGGCCCATTATTTCCTCAACGAAGGAAACTTTGGATATCTCTAGGATTTTTCACACTTAATTTTTTCATTTAATTTTTTAACTTTCTTTCTGAAAATTTAACAACGTAATTAATCAAATGAAAATATTGTGTTTTTTATTTGATTTTTGAAGTATTATTTGGTTTAACAGTAAAAGACATTTGATTATTCATCGACAACCAGGACTTAACGTTGACACTCACTTAAATTCCAGGAAGAGACAAAACAATAGGCTAATTGTCTGTACAGGCATATTTACTTGTCTGCTTTCTTTGGCAAACTCTCCTCAACTAATACCGGACTTCTGAGATCTTCTGCCAGAGCTAGACGTTTTTCTGTGTTTCCTCGTCATTTTCATTGTCTTCAGTACAGATCCCTCAGAATCAACGTCCAATACTCACGCTTTTACCACAGATATGAGATCTTCTTGGTGTGTCTCAGTTTGCGGTCATCCCAGTAGTTTTACTATCTTTAGTGTAGTTCGTAGTCATCGGTTTGGGTTCTGTTATATTGAACTCTGTCCAACTCCACTTATAGAACTTTCCATTCACTCGTTCAGTTAAAATGGACTTTTTCAGATCTTGATCTTTTTAACTTTACACAACAGATTACTTGTAATTATATTTATAAAATAAATCCTGTCGTTTTACTCGTATTAAAACTAATTAGAAAACTAATTAAAACTAAGCTCTTGTAAAAATTAACTTCACTACTTTATACAGATAAGAAATCAAGGACTCCAGAATTTACCACCGAAGTCAAGTTGTAGACGGTACGTCATCATTATCGCTATGTTTTCTGACGTAGTGTTTGATCCTTATTTAAAGTATTTAATAATACATTCAACTACATGGTGTTTATTTCTTATAAATTCCCTCAAAACCTTGATGTTCATGAGCAGAAATAGGTTCGCAATTTTATTTTTTATTAATTATAAATTATTCATAGCTGTTTCATGTAGTTTAGTGAATAATTGACATTGTGTTGTAGTCTTGATTATATTCATTTTTACACAGTCCATATCGGAATTAATCAATCTTTTTTAGTTATACATTTGAAACAAATGATACAGTGTTTGTTATTGTTAACTATTCTTAAAATCTACTTCGTGTTCGCAGTGATTTTACTTTATTGTTCGTTGTATAGAGTATAAATTGTATACAGTATGAGTAAATTAATTTTGTAATCTTTTTAAGATAGAATTTTGTAAAGACGAGATTTCTTAAAACCATAAACAGTTTATGAAATTTGACTAGAACCTATTTATCATTACTTTACCAACATTTTGTGTAAGTGCCGTTCTCTGAATTTTAATGTACGTAATGTTAACGTATACCAATATTTTGAATGATAATAAGATGAAGAAGAAAATTTGTTCTTGAACGAAAATGCCAACTAACAACTCTTTTGCATGGATGTGGTGCAATATTTGTTTATGCTATTGCAAGCCCTCTTGGGATGTATTTGGATGCTACAGCCTTTCTGTCACCTTCTCTAATAAGCCTGTATGTATGTTGATTATATATACTGTACACTTCCGTTCTCACTAAAATAATTTTGAAATATAGTTACACTGTACTATCCTCCAAGTACAGGAGGAGTCCGCACTGCGGATTTTGTACAGGTGTTCGATTATTATTAGTTAACATTATGTTCAACGTATCCTTTGACTTGGCGCAACACAATAATCTTCATTTTGTAGATAACGCACATATATTTTTAGGTTGTAATTGAACCACTTAGCGAGTTATAATGAATTTGAAACAATTCAAACGTGAAAATGTTGAATGAAATTAATGTATTTTAAATATTTGAATACCAATAATTCGGAAAGAAATTTAATTGTACTGAGAACGTCATGAATTTTACACGCACTATGCGAAAATTAGGAGATGAAAGTATATAGATAAGTTGAGCTTAGCTCGTTTTCACCGCCCGCGTAGAACAGCGTCTGAAATCTGACACTGTCATAGACATGCCAATGGCGCAGTGTAGCGGGTATAGCGGTTATCGCAAGATAACCAGATCAAGCAACGTCGAGCGTGGCTGCTGCTTGGATGGATGACTGCTGAGCGATCCTGTCCTTGCAAGCAGCCCGCCTGCCCGGCCATTGGTTGTGGTTCGGAAGTCACCTTAAGGCGTTGGTCCCCAGGTTAAGTGTTAGAGAGGGCTTCTTAGCCCTAACTTCGCCTGGTAAAATAAGACATCTTTACTTTACTTTACTTCTGGAATTTCCAGGAGTCCACTCCCGTGTGAAGAGATCTAAAAAGTCGGGGACGAAGAGGTTTATAACGAACTCTTTGTATCGTTTCGATATCAGAGACCATCAAACCATAAACTAGCTCTGCCTGGTTTCCTAGTGTTATCTATATAAAGAGATGTTCTCATTGTCCCATCAGGTGTACTAAACGGGAGGTAAAATGCAGCTAAACTCAAAATTCGCATACAATAAACCCTTCCCACCATAGCTATGCATGAGGTATAAATAAGTTATTTTCTTCGTTTTTTCATAATGTAAAAGAATCGGTTAGTATATAAAAAATGGAACAACTGTTAAACTTCCGCTGCATTTGTTGTGACAATTCCACAAAATCAGAACCCTACAATTGAGTTAAAATTCAGAGTATTGTAGCCGATTCATATTTGAACGCATTCTACAAAGTTTTACTAGAAAATAAAAGTATTTTATAATAATAATTTTTTTCTGATAAACGTCAGAATAATCCCTTAAAAAGATAGGTAGTAGCAACAAAATAACTACTTAACATTGTCATGTTACTTTAAACCATCAAACTCTTTTCAGGTTTTATCATTACTGTCACTATTACAATTCATTGGTAAAATCACTACAGTGCGTTTTGTTTGGTTGGTAAATTATAATTTAATATGTAATGGGTTATGTAATGTTGTTCGATAATAAATTAAGAAGTTGTCTGTTGCTATAGATTCTACCATAGCAGTAAAATTTTGTTGACATTCCCGCACAATTTACCTAATTGGATTATTCATAAAAATATACTAAATTTAAGTTTAAAAAACCAAACTCTGCTGATGAGAATACTGCCGTTATTCAAGTGTCATTTTCCAACTTCTAAACTCGTAAATAAAGGTGAAAGAGGATTGTTTCGAAAAACATAAATTTATTGAGCAATTTTAATGAAACTACAAAAATCCTATAGGAAAAATTAATATTATGGTTGTATACGAAAAGTAAAGTGGAGCAAACAATTCATCCGTATCGGAATTAAGTTATGAGCAAGTAGATTATATGACCTGTTGTAAGTCGCGTTGCAGTGAGGAATACATTGTACACAAATTAATACACCCATCATACTTAATCTCGATACATTTTAATAACTGCAATGATGTATAAATTCAAATATATTTGATAACAATCGTTCGTATAAGAAACGTGTTACGTGTTACTGTCTAACGAACGTTTTCATAATCGCCCTTACAAGACATTAAAGGTGTGTCATTTTTGCTTTGAAGTTACCGCTGAGTAATTTAGCCTGAGTTCTTACCGAATCTCCCGGTGTCTCACCGAATCTCCCGGTGTATTACCGAATCTCCCGTTGTCTCCCCGAATCCCCCTGTATCTTACCGAATCTCCCGTTGTCTCCCCGAATCTCCCCTGTGTCTTACCGAATCTCCCGATGTCTCACCGAATCTCCCGTTGTCTCCCCGAATCTCCCGGTGTATTACCGAATCGCCCGGTGTCTTACCGAATCTCCAAGTTAACCAATAAATTTGTCCCAAGTCTTTTGAACTCCTACGGTGATATCTGGGACATGTTATCCCACAGCATCAAATGTTAAATCTATAAAAATGATATGGTGATAAACAGACACGCTTTAGGAATTAAAGTTTCTGTAAAATGCTATGATATTATTGGTAGTGTCGGGCTGTGACGATTTGTAACATAATTTTATGTATTTTTATTCGATATCCTGTTCTTTCCAAAAAACACGATTTTAGTAAAATCTAACAAGTTCAAACTTCACGTCTTATGCTTACATACAAGGTTTACAACAACATTACATCACTCTTTGGTAAGAGTGATACATTTACAAGTTCGTTGAAAAAACATTTTAACCATACATATTATACATGCAAGGAGTGTAAATAGTGTTTAAACTAAAATGCAGATTAGTTTAAAAGCCCCTAAACTTCTTTGTTTGAAGTTTACTTTTTATGATGGTTTTTTTGGGTTGTGAAGGATGTTTTCCGGACATCTGCCATCGTTCAGTGATACTCCTAAACTTTACTCATTGACAGTTTGGGTCATATAACAACTTGGTAAAGTCGCTACACTTATGAGTGAATACATAAGTGTATTATGACAGTATTTATTTAAATAATACGAACCCCTAAATGCTTAAATGTTAGTGTTGGAAGTTTTAAGACTGTCCTTCATTACCTTTTACATTAGTTCAAACATCAAAACTGCTTTATCCGCAAATTAATATTTACGTATAAAAGTTTTGATTACATTGATTTTCACTGTAATTTACAAATACAATAGGAGAACAAACAAGTTAAACAAATGTGTTACAAAATGAAGTAAAATACAATTAAATGCTTTTGAAAAGAAGACTATCATGGCAGTAGCTAAAAGTTTAAATGAATAAATAGCTTCAATTGCTTCACGCTTTTCAATATATACGATTTACAACAATATCCCAGAAAGTCACTGTGCAATAAAATCTGATCGAATTATTTATATTGATTCTTATTACCTTTTCTGTGATAATTGTAAGGAGCTATACATATTTTTTTTTTTCATTTTGAGCATTGTATATTCCATGTTTAATGGTAAAACCATAATTGTTTAAAACAAAATTAATGCTTCTACTGAAATCATACCCTAGTTTTTGGAATTTCAAACAATCTGGTTTTTGTTAACTCGCCCATTTACATAAGTAAGTATAATTCAGTGGTAAAGCTGCCATAAGAACAATAATAGTCACAATAGTGGTTCATTGCCACAAAATTAAATCGTGGTTCTGTAAAAATATTAACTATGGGTGTTTACATCCGATGGATTATTCCACTTTTTCATACACCTGTTTTTCAGTACAGCGCAGATTATCGTAGTTTACATGATCTTTTTTATGTGTTTCACTTTCTGTTCAATGTTCTGGTCAGTTGCTGTATTTTAATAAAAGCTATATTTACTCTTCAAATTTCCAATTTATTTACCAGTCAAACGATACATTTTTGGCCGATTTATCTTTTACTATGCGAATCAGTTTCCCTGTAATGATTTTTGTTTTCCCTGCAGCGAGTTTTTACAAGTAAACAGACATGAAAAATGCCAATTTGAACAGGAAATAAAACTGTCCTTTTAATGTTCACAATTGTTTAGTTGCTACATTGACTGAGTGATTAAAACTGTGTTATTTTTCTAACTCAAATTACAAGTTTCATGCGTTTTTTAATGAATAAACTCTAAAAGCTTATCACGATTTATGCAAACATCAGTAAATGGCACGTCAATTATTTACAGTAAGGATTTCCGTCAATAACGTTTCTTAATAAATTGTTCTAATGAATGAATAATTCTAATGATAACTGTAAATTCTATGCAACTCATTTCTATTCCATTGGTAGTTGATTGGTTACCAGTAAACGCAATTTATTTTGTATACTATTTGCAAACCGCAGTATTCATTAAATAATCTTGTGTAATCAAGTTTAATTCCATGAAATACCGAATTTTATTTGCTTGTTTACGGTTTTTGTAGATATAATTTACGTATGAGTAACAAGAACATTCATTGCTTTACTTGGGAGTCATTTTCCGAATGAACTTAAATGCCGTTCTCAGATCATTAGCGTTTTAGTACAAATTTAAAGTAAATGTAACGATTACAAATTAAATGTAGTTTCAATTAAATTTATGATTGAAAAATTCATGTATGAAATTTTTTGTTCTTTGATTTCTCTTCTGAAATTCATAGTAAGCTGTTTGAGATCCAACAAGAACAATGCCATGTGATAATACAGATGCTGATTTTTGATCAACATCTAAGTTTTCCGGTTCATACTGCGAGGTAACAACAATGTTACCTCCTGTTGTTTGTGATAAAAATATCACAATTTAAATATTACCATTTTAATGGCCGTTGAGAGCCATTGTCAAACCGGAAACTGTTGGTTGAAAATAGCTTTCCAGAGTGAGGCAGAAATTACTCGATAATATAGTATTGTATTACAATGTGAACCAGAAAATAAACCATGGCACCTCCCACAACTAAGAAGAGAAATCACTTCATTTTAGGTGATTTCAGCAATAATGTGAATTCAGTATGGTTATTTATAAAATGGGAAAATGTCATTTATATTAATTTATTAGTTAAGTTTAAAACTAGATATTGATTTAAGTATCCATAAATAACTGCAACAGGTTGTAGTATTTCGTAAATTACACCTCAGCTCCATTCCTTAAATACCATTTCAACTGTATGAATGGGGAGCAATGATCTCTAAACTTTTTTAATAGTTTTTATATTTTTTATGTGGCTTTAATACATTCATCGTACATTAAACCACACTTGGAATAAAATACACCTGAGAAGTCGATGCGTAATCCTGGTACGAGGTTGTGTCCTACACTGTGTAGGAAAATTAAATGAGTTTTACTCCGCCGATATTATTGACAGAGTCTGTTTATTTAATTTTGCAGAGAGGAGTGCAATGTATCTGCCCGCCCTGCCCCCCCCCCTTTGTGTAAATCGTCTATTTTCAGCTCACACAACATGCCGAGGATCTACACACAGAAGTATTCCTCGGCGTCTGATCCACATTCTGGCGAGACACGGCCCTCGTATTCCGGCCTTCGTGTTGTACTGTAGTGTCAAACCGTCGACGGTGTGCGAGAGATTTTACAATCTGTTCTGTTTTGTTTTCAGGTGGTTTGGTTTAAACTCATCGTCTTCACATTGACGAAAATTCTCAACGAATCCGAACGTGAAGTCCACCGGTGACCGTGATGGGGGTCGCTGAGGACTTTGCACCGAGCTTCACCCAGAAGCCACAACTGCGGCAGGAGGATGAAGGCAATCGACTCGTGTTCGAGTGCAAGATTCTGTCCTCTCCGAAGCCGGATATCACCTGGTTTCGCAGCGAGACGCAACTTGCCGAGAACAACCGGACTGTTATGAAAATTCAAACGGTGGGCACCAATCTGTTCCTTGTGGTGCTCGAGCTGGACGATGTCGTAGAATCCGATGCTGGACTTTATAAAGTGAAAGCGAAGAACAAGATGGGGGAAGTGGCAGCTTCGATCAACTTAAACTTTAGTCGTAAGTACTTTTTTATTGTTTCTGATATCGCATAGTTCGCATAACTTTCAGTTCATATTTTAGGCAGATTGCAGTATTAACAATCTCCCTTTTTCTTAGAAAATAGTCCTTTTTCGTGAATATGAGCTGTCTGAAAATTTCGACTAAAATAATGTCGATTGTTGTGTTATTATACTGCAATTTGAGAGCTAGCCAGGCTTCAGTTGTTGGCTCTTTTCTAGTAAACCAGCTGGTAGACTTCAAGGTCAATGATCCTTGACTTAGAGCCAAATTCAAAACGCCAGTAGTTATTTGGTGATATACATGAATATTGAAATCATGATTTGCTACTTTCGTCGTAATTTTGTAACTATTACTATAATTCAATTCTAAAACTTCGGAATTTGTTGTTAAATAAGCTACACCAACTGTTAGTGTTAATAGATATTGGTGCGCAACTGTTAAATCACCATATAAGCTTTGTGTTTATAACTAAGATAGTTACAATAGTGGGGCTAAGACTAGGCATCACATGGGAGGAAGTAATGGCTGTTTAAATATGTGTTTTTTTGCTCTTCAATATAATATATACTGTATTAGAAAGCACCATCTTCCAATCTACATTGATACTCTCTCATGCACGGTGTTCGCCAATGGGGTAGTGTAGTGGGTACAACGGTTATCGCAATGGGGTAGTGTAGTGGGTACAACGGTTATCGCAATGGGGTAGTGTAGTGGGTACAAAGGTTATCGCAATGGGGTAGTGTAGTGGGTACAAAGGTTATCGCAATGGGGTAGTGTAGTGGGTACAAAGGTTATTGCAATGGGGGTAGTGTAGTGGGTACAAAGGTTATCGCAATGGGGTAGTGTAGTGGGTACAAAGGTTATCGCAATGGGGTAGTGTAGTGGGTACAAAGGTTATCGCAATGGGGTAGTGTAGTGGGTACAACGGTTATCGCAATGAGGTAGTGTAGTGGGTACAACGGTTATCGCAATGGGGTAGTGTAGTGGGTACTACTTTATTTTTCTTACTTTTTACATATGATTCTTCCACGTAACTCCTTTATTGATAATGGTACGTTAAACAAAGAGTTATGGGAATTGTATCTTCATATGCCATGGTCTTCGAGGTATTTCCTCGCACAGTAACCTCTTCCAAGTGTGTGTGTGTATACGTCTGTAAAGTCTGCATCGGTCAAAAGCGTATACTTATGGCAGTTTTAATTTCCTTCGGTTCAAGGCATTTCTGGTGCCGTAGTCGAGTTTGCCTTGTTTTCCGCGATCAAGAATATATGTATATATAGTTAGAGATTATAAAAATAAACATGATAGCTAAAACGAAGTTTGGCCACGAAAGTGAAGAATTTACAATAATGTCTTTTAAGATAATAACAAATACAAATTTCTACAATAATTGTGTATAATTCTCTAATATAAAGCTAGATACAAATTGTATTCCATGAATATAGAGAATTAAGTTATTTTATAGAAGAAAATTTGAAATTCTAATACATATTATTTTCTCGTGTTTTCTAAGTATAATCATTTTTAACTCTTAGTAGTTATATATTTTTCATTTAGTAAATGGATAAGGCATTAAAATTATTCAAAAGCGAAAAGATGAAATAGAAGATGAAAAAAATAATAACATTTTAGAATTACTACAAAAAGCACAGTCTAAATTTAAGAAATTTAGAAAGAATATATGCAATCTTATAGATGATACATAAATATAAACCTGAATTTGCAGGAATACGATTTAAAAAATAGTATAAGCTTTGAGAAATAGTTTAAATAATAACGAATCGGATTCATTTACATTATACACAGAGGGTGAAAGCAAAATAATATAAATTTTAAAATTAATAATAATAAAATCGATGTAGATTCTAATCAATTACAAAATATTAGTAATAGAAGAGCCTATACATATAGATTTAGAAGCTCAAAATATGGTTAAGGATTAAGATTAAATTAAAATTCCTAAACTAATAAATTAATAATTTACTATTAAATTAATATTTTTCTCTAAAATTTAGAAAACATCCTAAAAGCGTAGAAGCATAGAATTGCTTTTATTATTTTAAATTAGAATAAAAGCGTTTAACATTTTCTATATTCAATTTATAGATTCATTTACAGTACTTTGTACAGAGATTAGTATGGACTTTTGTACTTATTGTATTCTACTTGCGTATATCTATATATACACAGTCTGAGAAGCGCACTTCGGTCATAAAACGGTCTACATTCGGCCATTTTTACTTTCATCCGGTCTAAGTTATTTTTGGTACAACAGTTGAGTTCACTTTGTTGTCCCGATCAAGAAAAACTCGTATATAGGCAACATACAGGGTTTGTCCGGAAAGTAATAGGACTGAGTCGATTAAAAAAAATGTATTGAGCAAATCTTTGCGATTCTTTAAAAACTTTCAAAATAGCCTCCTGCGTCGATGCAGCGCTGCCAGCGCAATTTCCAAGCATTGAAGGCGTCACGAAAGGCATTCTCCGGATTAGCCTTGAGAGCCGCGGTGCAAGCTGCTTGGATCCCCTCTGTCGTCTCAAAATGCTTGCCTTTTCAGGCGAGGAAACAAAAAAAAAGTCTGGAGGGCCACATCTGGGCTGTAGGGCAGCTGTGGAAGAGTTGGGATGCCGGCCTTGGTCAGGTAGCCGTTCACAAGAATGGCGGTGTGAGCCGTAATTTCTGGTCGCCAGTGAGCACTTTTGGGACCATCTTCGCACACACTTTGCGCATGTTCAAACGCTCCATCACAGTTTCATGAGCCGCAGATTTCGGTAAATGTAACATCTGGGCAATTAAACGAATACTTAGTCTACGGTCTGAGTTCAAAACTTTGCGCACACGAGTCACATTGTCGGTGTTAGTCGAAGTCGAAGGTCTTCCAGCACGGTCTTCATCAGCGACCTCTTCCCGGCCCTCCAAAAAGTCCTGGTGCCACCGAAACACACCGCTTCTTCCTATAAAGCAACACATGGGTAAGCCTGCTTGATTATATCAAATGTCTCTGTCGCAGATTTACCAAGTTTCACACTGAATCTAATCGTGTACCTCTTCTCTAACGAACGCTGCATTTTCGGCTTGCACCACTCACAGAAACACGTCACGTGAAAATGCCTGTCCTGACTCTTCAGGTGCTCGGAGAGAACTGATCAGCCTCTTGTTCGTTAGCTAGGAACACCCTTTACCGAATCCAGTCGGTGCGCGCACGCTCTGAAGTACAGTCTCGGCGAAAGAAAATCAGTCCTATTACTTTCCGGACAAACCCTGTACGCCGTTCTGAGAATCCTTCTTCTAAAGAAACAACTAAGATTTATTTTATAACAGTTTTTTAGTCTGCAGCACAAGTGAGATACTAATATGTCTGCATTACACTACTGACCAAGCACGTCATACTTTATATTTGCTAAAATTGGCAGTTAAGAGTATATTTTTACTAAAACTTCCAATTTTATTATCTGGATAACCTCTGTGCTCAACCGTGATTATAGATAAAATTACTGAAGTAATAAACCCCAATAAATAGTTTTACTCTTAAGCTTTGTTAAATTTAAGCTAGTTATTCCAAGCTTCAAGCTATAAAGATAAAGAAATTTAAAATTACACTCAATAATGGGACACATGAATGTGTTGTTACATTATGTTTATTTATTTCTTTATTCCTCCAACAGAATTACACCAGTAGTACAATTAAATAAGTTAAAAAGAGTATATTCTAAACACTAATAATGTTTACTTATATAAATAAATAATCAACACTGTTAAGAATAAATAATCAACAATACGATGAATAAATAAGAAACCAAGTTAGTTAACAAATAACTAACAAAATGGTAAAAATAGGCAAAGACTATAATGAATAGTAAATTTCAAAATGAGCAACAATAATAAATGTTGGATGGGTAATAAGAAACAAATTACAAGAAAGTGATACAACATGTAACAAGCAACTATATGCAAAAATAAGAACATTTAACCTGCAACGTGCAGTAAAAGATAACATAACATAACGTAAACATAAAAAAACAAACAAAAATATTTTTAAATATTTAAATAATTAAAAATAAACATTAAAACTTGTGAATACATTATTAGATTTTAGAACAGTTGATTACGTTTTAACAGGCTCTTTCAATGAACAACATGTGTTTGCTGCAAAGCATTTATTATGGGAATTATCGCAACTATAGAGGCAAGTGGGTGGAGCCTTGAGCTCGAAGAGAAAATTCCTTCTTTAGTGTGCCACAAGATGAACGTATGTACCAAATTTCAGGTCTATCTTTCACAGTGTGCACGGGTCATTCAGTCAGGACACCCCTTTATATAGATGTATAGATATCTTGATGAATATGTAGGCCTATGAAAAACTCAAACTGGAGTATTTTCATTGCTTTAATGCAACAAGTTCTATTTCATTTCTTCTTTTTTTAAGGGGAGAAAATTGCACTAGAAAAGTCAAAACCTAATTTATTGAACCAAACTTAAATAATAATTCCGGTAAAAATATGACACGTACGAAAATCATGAAATGGTCGTGCTTACTGGAGACAGTTTGCTTATAAGCAGAGTATAGCTAGGAAAATGAATCTTTGCAATAAAAAACCGTTTCTCTGGAGAAAAACTCTGTTATTTAAGATAAAGCTCTTTTTGGATCTCTTGTTTGTCTGACAGTACCTACATCTGGTCATGTGGACTGCTGGGTTAGTTCTTTGTTTTTCTGAAGATCTTATCTAGTTGATCATCACAGAGTAAGCATAATGTCTAAAGCTATTATTGGTAAAGCGACTCCATGGATCATCGGTTGTTCGAAGGAGCGTCAGTGAACATTCTAGCTTTAATTTTATTTAAATTTTTGGGATTAGAGTTTTTCTCTTTACTCTATTTTAAGGAAAGATTGATAGCTACAGGGATCAATAGTAGCACGTTTATTCCAGGAGGAAATTTGTTTATCTAATGATTTTTCAATCTCTTTTATTCTGGCTCACCAAGATTACCAAAAATACGGTAATATCTGCCTAACTTAAAGTGTATTTGTAAGCAAAACAACATGGTGGCGTCATAAAAGCTGTCTACGCGTTGAACTTGAATAGCTTTTCTTATATTGTTTGCGTATATATAATCATCGTTTCCCAATGCAATATTTTACCTTCTGTTCATATTTTGTCAAAAATCATCTTACTTTGGATTGAATAATCGCTAGTCTTAACAAGGAGATCAGCTGTTAAAAGTACTTTTGGGAAAATTGGTGAATTAGAGCATTTCACTTTTCTGTCAATTTTTGGTCACCAAAAACCCAAAAATGTGAAACAGCTTGAATGCTACTCTACAACTTAGTTCACGTATTCTCTCTGTGTTCTGTTTTTACTCAATTGTAGCAAGTCAACAATAGCAAGGCTCATAGATGTTCGGCGCTAGAACCATATTACAAAGAGGTTTCCTCCATATTCGAAATTCCCGAAAAAGTAACCACATTGCACGTAATACTATTTTTGTATGACTGGTTTGATTGGTCTTGGGCATACCTGGGCATACTTCCTGTGACCTTTTTAAGGAAGTCTGGTACAGGAAACTATCTGTGAGAAAAGAAATTGTGTTGTGTTTGCACTGCGAGATTTGCAAGCTGCAAAGTTGGAACATTCTTGACTATCCTGGCTATGTCCTGTAGGATCGTCGAATATCATTTGATGTGGAAAGGATTCTAGTGAGACTCAAAATTCTAGACAGACGTAAACTCTGTCTCAAACTCTTCATCTGCCATGGCTTGTCAGTACTTCATAGCAACTACCTCTTCGATTTTTCAATCTCGTGACGACCTACCTATTTTCAATTCTACACCTCATTGTGTGTAATGGCACTTTAAAATGCAAATAATAACGACCCATAACTATTTTCAATTTAAAAGAGTTAAACAGTATTTTACTGTATGTTTCTTACATTTTTACAACATTTTCATGGGCAATCAAAATCAAAACATTACAAAATCGTCCGGTAATTTTTATAGTGAAAAGAGCTACGAATTTCGAGTTCCATGTGTAGTTTGATATGGATAGCAAAATGCCATCTATCAGCATTTTTTATGTTATAGTATTTATCGGATTCTCCAGTAATTCTGGAAGAGTGTTGGTGGTTTTAAAAATTATGTGGATTTGTACAGTGTTTTCAAAACTCACTAGAGAATTCTCGAGTTATATTTCAGTTGGATTCTAACCAACCTTACAAGGTTTTATTTATAAATTTACAAATTCCTTCCCTACTTATATATTTTGAAGTATTGTGGTTTCTCAAAACTAAATTGGAACAACTTGGTGATATAAAACCCAGTCATGACATCATACTCTGACATGTCCATTGTTTAGAATTGTATGAGCCCGGGTGTCTTTTGATGCGGAACCTCTTCAACAACTTCCTATTACTTTGAAAGTTGTAATGAGCCATGAATATAATTCTGTTTAATAATAGTTAGAAGTTGTTGAATAATTTGTTTAGAAGCGATCTCCGGATGAGAGAGGGTTTCCACAGTTCAGTCCCATGGTACCACACTCCATCAGGATAACGAATGAGTTTCCTGGGTTGTCAAAAGACATACTAGTTGATACTGACCCAACTGAATGTATGGTCAATCGATTTTGTCTCATAAATACTCTTGACCCTTGTCCAGAATCTAAAACGCAAAGTGATTATATCTGATGCTCTTCGTAGTCGGAAAAAGGTATACAGTCTGGAATACCAGGTTACACAATACATGCTGAGGCTTCTCTTGTTTGTAAGCATATCTGAATCGAGACTTTGCTCTATCAAAACTATGGGCGGTTCGTGAAGAACAGATACCACAAGAAATCACGAGGTTTTACATTCGATTTCAGTCATATTTAGTTTCCATGGATTTCAAGGCGTTACCAGTAGCTTCTGTCTGCAGTTGCATGATGTGGAGGAAAAACTAAGAGATTGTCTGTGGACTCACGGGGAGGCAGTAAAATTGTATTTATTTGCGTCTTGCAAATACAGAAAAACTACTAAAAGACCAACAGTTTTTACCCTGTTGAGGTGAAAATGTCTATTCCCGGGAAGAATAACCCCTCAAGTTGGCAAGGAGTAATCCTTCGAATTGGTAAATGACTATTGATTGGTACTATGGAATGTTGAGACTGGTCCATTTGAACGTACCACTAATTAAACAGGAGGTTAGTTTGACTAAATAGGTGGTTTACCTGACCTTTACAGAACCTTAAAATTAGTCCAGAATAGAATAGAATAGAATATATTTATTGTCTTTAAATCTTGTGAGCAATGGATATTGTCAATAATAAACATATGGCATTATAAAGAGATAAAAAAAAAAACAAACAAACAGAGATTGTCCTACTGAGCCACCAACAACATCAACATGATCCATTATAAAGTCAGAACATATTATTTAACATTCAGATACGAAACATATTTAAGAAGAGACACAATAAAATGTATAGTAAATAACAAATAACAAGGATGTTTAAAACATAACAATAAAAACAGCTGATGTTGAGTTATTAGGGAGTAAAAAAAATAAATAATTAACAATAATTATAAAACTCTATAACATAAATAACAAGATAAAATTTAGATTAAAAACATTATTAATTAGGCCTATTTAAAACTTACAGTCTACATTATTACATTTCAGGTACTCATTGATTGAATAGAAAGGATTTATTACCAGCCAGTTGAAAACAACACGTTTAAACTGTTTCAGCTCTACTGTATTTGCAAGTTTATTAAACAAAGTAATGGACATATATTCAAAATTCTTGGTACATTACATATTACACCGAGACGGTGCGAACCCTGCATCATCCGAAACACGTTTGGACTTACATCTTGAAGATGGCTCTCTCTTTTGAGGATGAATTATTTCAAGAATTAAATCGTATACAAAATATTTTGGTTCTGTATAGACCGAGAACTTTTTACATATTAGAAATGGTACCGTCAGTATAAAGCCAAACACAATACAATTAAGCTGTCAATTTTATCAGAAGGCTTCATAAGCTACGCACATCCCAAATACTTTTCCTAAGATGTCATTGTATGCTATGTGTGTCTTTTTTAAATAGATTTTAATTTAAATGATTGCATTTCGATCATTAATGATCAGATAACAGCAAAGTCGATGTATCACCAACTCTTGGAAAGTAAACGGATGTTGAAGAATGACCCCGCAGTTTTTTGGTTAATGGATCTGTGCGTCATTTACCCTTTCAATCTCTGGGATTTTTCCATTTCTTTACTAATGGTACCTTCCCTATACCTTTTTGTCGAAAATGTTACAGGAATACAAAAGTTTGTCTATAACTAAATGTAGGTTTCTATTAATACGTCGTTAGTATAATCTGTTCACTAAGCTCAGATCATTGCGTCGAATCATGCAGAAATTCACGAATGATTATCAATCCGCTAATGGATGTTTCGTCACTGGATATATTTATTTCTTAAAAATCTTTATTTTGACCTCCTGGTACTCAAAACTAGTGTAATAATCGAAAAAAAAGATTTTACGTGGGTCCTGTAAAAAGTAAATTAAAAATGTCTGATTTTACCAGAAGAAGTTAGGGCTAAGAAACCCTCTCTAACACTTAACATGGGAACCAACGGCTTAAAGGTGACTTCCAAACCACCACCAGTGACCGGACACGCGGGCTGCTTGCAAGGACAGGATCGATCAGCGGTCAACCATACAAGCAGCAGCCACGCTCGAAGTTGCTTGATCCGGTTGTCTTTTGTATCTATGATCAATAGTCTTATTTAAAATTCTTAATAGTAAAACTAACTGTTTTGTTTGAACATGGAATTTTGGGTTGTGCGTTAGGAATCAGTTAGAGAATTCTTCGCGCGATGGGAATACGTGGAGATCTCACATTGGTGCTCTCGATTCACACTCAGAACATCATTCCCGTATGTCGGCAATGAACTCAGCGGCAAAACAGCCTCGATATTGTATTCAATTCTATTCCGGATTTGGGGCCACCCACATGATATGTGCTTTGTAAACCGTTATTCCGGTATTTAAAATTGTAATTCTTGTTATATTTTATTGGAATGAGAGAAAATAAACTACTATTAGTACAATCCACGTTGACAGGGAACAGGAAATATCCGATCACTGTGGAGGAGACAGTCGAACGCATGACCTTGACCCCTTAAAGTCAGAAGGATTTAGGGCAAAGTGAGCAGCCTTCTCCGAACTCAAACTCACTTAAATTGATAGAGCAAAGAAATTCGAAGGTAATCCAAAGGTTGTACAGGCAGAAGTCCTTATATCCCTTGTATTAGGCATATTCTTATTGGAAGTTGTAAAATCTTATTTTCATCCAAATCTTTGCAGTAGGTAGAGTATAATTTTCCAATTGCCCTTTCTTAAAACTGATCTGAGAGGTCATTCTCTAATCTATCTGTCCATTCCTCATACCAGTAGCTCCATATCTTTAGGGATGACTCAACGGGCAGAAAAACATGTACTTTAGTGCACTAAAATTTGGATAGCCGATGGACAGCTTAGACAAGTATAAGTTGGCTCGATACCAGTCGAACCTAAGCTATCTAAAACTAAAGCCGCCAGCTAAACTCTGATCCCTTAGGTTGGTTGCACCCCTGCTTCCCAGTTTTCAAGTTATTAAGTTACTATTAAAGATCAAATAGAATGAAAAACACCTGTATCTCAACAGACAAAGTTTCAAAAAAAGCTATAAACTATCATAAAACTATGATTATTGTATTTGAAAATGAAAATAAACTTTCTTATCGTCCTGTAACGAAATATATCACTCTAATAATGTTTCGACGAATTTTTTTGTAACGAAACAATCACACACACTTACACACCTGTCAGTACCGAGATGGCCATCAAGAATAGACACGTCTGAAATTCGTTGGAAGAACAACTTTTAAGAATGATGATAAAGGAAGACGAAATTCAACAAGCGGCAAGCCGACTATAGAAAATTTATCATAAATTGCTATGGCATACGTGTCTTATCAAACAAAAATCAATTTAACTTCTGAGAAACAACCAATACGTTTCATATCCAACAATTTTATCTATCTACTCAACAATATTCTTACTTGTTTCGATGTTCGTCGAATGATGTTATACTAATAATATAATATATCTCTACCGTGTCTATATTTTGAGTTTTGTTTTAAACTTATATGTACTATATTGTTTAAAATAATAGTTTTGATTCAATTCAAACTTTTGTATATGGCGTTAAAAGCCTTATTTGTCATATCCTTTTCGTTTTGGCTGAGTTGCATGGAAAATTTTATAACGTGCCCTCATATTTCAGATAAGATTATGGTGGTTCAGGCTTATTTAGAAATAAAGTCACTCTTAATTATCAATATACAGAATTATAACCATAGTAAATGTCTTAAAGTTCTATTTAACGATAATTTAGATATCTATTTAGTTAACAATTATTTCTAAGTGATGATTATTACAGTAATTAATTGCTTATGTTTTGTTTCAGCTGTGGATGAGCCTAGAGAAAAGTGAGTATCTTTTTATTCTAATTTTTTATTTCCTGAAAATAAATCTTAAAATTAGTTGTCCTTACTTTTTTAGTTACACATAAAAATGAATGTTATGGGCGTATTTTGCTATAATATCAATGTTGTTTGTTGGTTATATATTTTAAACATGTCATAAAACGACATTTTGTATGTTTATTTTAATGGCTAAATTGAAGGTGCGAATTTTACTCTCTTACGATGTTTAGTTTATTTATATTAGCTGTTTCCTGTTGCTTCATCCATCTAATCATTTAACTTTGCATTGACAAAATGTCAGCGAAAATAAATCGTATACCATAAACCGATAGATTTTAGTAGATTGTCTGGTTTTGATCTCGTTTACGCATTAAAATTACACAATTTAAGGGGGCCGAATTTTTCATCTCGATATACCTCAAATTAACAAAAAAGTAAACTCGAACAGAAATGTAAATGTTACACGAAAATACTTAGCAAGGTTAAGTATCTAAAGAATCTCTAATTTAACAATTGATACACCAACCTTTTAAGTAAGTGCAATTGGTTTCCTGTAGATAGTATGTATTTTATTATTAAAGGAAATTTTACTCCAATCCATCTATCATTTCTGAAGACAGGAAAAATATGTTGTTATTCTTTGAGAAGGAGTTGTGGGAGTTTGAGGCAGAATGTTGGAACATTTTTTAATCAAACATAAAGAAAACTGTCAAGGATAAGGATGTACTTTTCCAGTTTGTACATGAAATATTACTGTATGTACACAAAGAAGTAACATGTTTTTTATTTATAAAAATGTAATTTCCTTTATAAAATATTTATAAAAGATTAAATTTTCTTAAGATATTTTTAGTTTAAAAATATAATTTCCTGAAGTTATAATTGAATTTATAACTTTCTTATAACTTGGAAAGTTATAATTGAACTTATAACTCGGAAATTTATAATATCACATTCTTAAGCTCTAACCCATAAATGTAGTTGCACTGCTTTTAAAATATTATTGAGAAAGTGTCGGTGAATTATATACTCTTCAATAGTTTTAAAAATATACAGGAGTACTTTCTTTGTTACCGATAAACGTTTATCTCTAAATCAACGTAGTGCATGCAAAAACCACAATTCGCAAATTGTGTACAGCTTGTCATTGCATTTTGCCCAAAGCGCTATAAATTCCTAGTGTCACCTATAAATTGCAGTTAATATTCGAAATTATCTTGTGATGGTATAACGATAATAAATAGGATACCTTTATATAAGTTTATGTTCTTTCGTGTATTGAAAAGTTAATTGATTGATACCATGTAAATTAAAACTGAGATTAAATTGTAATAATTTTTTTATAAACAAGAAAGTAAGAAAAATAGGCGATTCTAAAAAATTAACTTAAATTCTAGATGCAATTTTAAAATTTAAAAGTTATGTAAGGAAGAAATATTTCTTCTTACAAATACAAATTTTCTTTGGAAACTACACCGAGAATCCTCCAATGTTATGTTTTTCTTTTTTTTGTGATATATTTAAATACTGTCTTGTCTAACAGATTAAAGATTTATTTTATTTTCATTTTTATTGGAAATACTACTGCAATACCCAGTTTATACGTCACAATAAAGCTTACAATTTTAATTAATACTACTATTTAAGTAAGAACTGTACAATAGCATAATAAATAACATATCATTAATAAAAAATACAATAAATACTGGTGCTATCAAATTTTATATGCAACATGGTATTTTGAAAATGCGCAATCAGATTTATTTTATTTTATTTATTTATATCTAATGGAATACGAGCAATAACATATAACTTTATAACTGTTAAAACTCGTATAACTTTAGTAAACTTCAATTAAGTAAACTTGATGATTGAAAAATATTGTTTTAAGGATCGTAATAATAATTATTTCTAGTAAAATATTAGAGCTTGTTTCTTTGGTACATAACTGATTAGTCCTAAGCAGTTTATGCATAAAATTAGTTTACATCTTTTGCGTTATTAAATAATGTGTTTTACTTAAAATACTTCAACTAGTACATGCATGGTTTATGTTACCGTATTATAATAAATTATTAATATGGCTACTTTTCTTTCTGAATATTAGAGATACGCATAAAACCATATTTCACTAGTTTCAAGATTCCAGGAGTACTTTAATTTTCAGTTCTGCGAAAACAGACTCGACAACGAAACCTGTTAAGGGAATCTAAAAATAGCACCAGACAGACAGTGTTGGCACCATCGTTAGGATCGGATGGAGTCGCAGAGCAAGTCGTTTTTACTTATCGACAAAACTTAAGGTTAACTGTAACTGTATACGTTGTCTTGTGTTTTTGATATAATACAAAATCTTATTTATTGTTCAATCAGTTGTAAAATGGAGTTAAAACATGTTTTCGCTTTTGAAGAAAATTATTTTATTTTGTTTGTTTATTTGTTTTTGTAATTTGACATTAAAATTTGTGAAGGACACCATTTTTGAAGCAGCGAAAATATTATTTAAGCTTCAAGCAAGGGCTTAATAAACCAAAAAACTAAGCAATTACAAGGCTTTAATTGATTGATTGTAATAAAAAAGACAGACAACAAAGCAATTTTTGTTTACATTTCATTTTAAATGTTGCTTGACGAAAGGAATATTCCTTCACCCATCCAACAAAGGTTTTAAAATACTTTATATAAAATAAATATTTTTGAGGAACCTTTTTTTATAACTTGCTTAAGTTTAGTGGTTTAAGAACCGAGTTTTAAATTGAATTTTCTAACTGGCATTGAATGATTTCATTTGCGTGATTAGGTATTTTTGCTTTTATTGCTTTGGAGAAAGTTTAAGGTATTTAACGAAACATTTTTAATGTGTTTAAGCCACTACATTGTTCTATTTAAACATTATACAAATGTCCATGTTATGACTAAACAAAATTAACTACGCATAGCATTCACTAACCAAAAGCATTTCGTTTTAAAACTGTACTTTAGTTGTGAATGTTTAGTCAATGTTTGAATTGATAGCAGATATTTTGCGTTAAATTAAAGACAGAGGTTTTACAATACAAACACTGTGAGGAAAATACAATATTATGTGATCTAATATTGAAACTAAATTGGACAGTAGTGAACATTTACAAAAAATCTCACCTTTGTAGATCTATAGTCGTGGTTAGGTAAATATCATATTGTAGTGGGTTCATCGTTTATAGGATGACCCAGCTCGGCAACAACGGGTGTGGTTGCTACTTTGATGGTGACCCGCTTAGAGGTCATACCCGCGAACTTTTGTAGGTGGTTCATAAATCACTTTTAATCCGTTAGTCCTAGGATACACTCCGAGAGAGCTGTGGTGAGAGGGCTTTCCAGCCCTAACTCCGTATGCTAACGAAACTTCGTTTTTTTTTTTTTTTCAAAGTTATATTCATCTCTAACGCTCCTTTCTACTAGTAGCATTTATTTAAAAGGTATATGCATGTTTTTAAATTCAGAGATATTGTAACGTCTAATAATAAGCAGCCAAAATTAAAAGTGTTGAAAATTCAAACTGTTAAATGTAGCTCACGTTAGCAGCTACACTTGCTTGCTTCAAACGTAACAAAAATAAGGACTTCAGTTACCCATTAATACGGCCAACCTACAGTCCGAAATACATAATACCCACAAAAATACTTTTAAACACCACAATGGGGTAACTTATACCAGTTAAAAATATGAGAGTTAGTAATGTTCTTACTTATAAAACAAACTGGTAATTTTATTTGTAATTTTATGAGAGCTTTTGTCCTCTAATTAAAACTCCAAATATTATAGTTTCGAGCCATTTTTTAAAATTTAATTGTATAATGTTTTAGTATGGTTCTATTTAGGATCAGATTCAAAGATCGCGATTATCTTCATAAGTAATGAGAATTTCTGAAACTAATACAAATTTCACATTTTAATCTGGTCGATAAACTGCTATACAAATACGTGATATAAGTGCTTATTTAGTATTAAAAATTACAACTTAAAATCCTTGGTAGAAGGAAATAACATATCATTCTTGGACTGCTTTCATACCTTTAATTCTACACGGTTCGAACGGATACAGTTCTATGAGTAAACTGCAATGATTAAAGCTATGAAAGTTCAACATTTTCAGTCACTTTAGAAGATTAAACCAAAGTTTATCTGTTATGCTTTATTCCTGAATTATTATTTAATAATTATAAATATACTAATAGATATATGATTAAATCCATAGGAGTTATTTTAAGTAGGAAAAAGCCGATAATGTGGGCGAATACAGCTCTTGAATAAACTAGTTCCCTCTAGAAAATTTTGGTTGCATGGTCTCGCAACGAGATTATTGTTAAGGATGATGCTAGGCATAAAGTAAATAAATGTTCTTGTTTTCCGTCATTATTATAAAAAAACACAAAAAATGTCGTTTATGTATATTGATGTGGAATGAAACATATAATAAAACGATTAGACGCTTATTTTTTACCATATAAATTGTTTTAAAAATATATTTTAGTGGTTTTAAACATTTGGGTGTATTTTGTTGGCTGATACAAACCCTTTTAAAATCTTATATACGAAATCAACACATTTTAATCGTTATTAATGAGGTTTTATATTCTGCGGAAGTAAAACTTACCTTGTTTTACTATGGGAAGAGGCCGGGCAACCTTCCTTTCTTATCTTATCTACTAATGCCTCCGGCCATCAAATGGTGACGAAGAACATCTCAAGATAATGCCTATCACGTAACAGAATAAAATTCTAGAGGGTCTGATTACAAATGCCTGAGAGAGCAATAAAATATTAGAATGTGAACAAACGTATAGAAAGCTGAGTGGTTTAGCGTATGCTACCAAACAAGACCCTTGTGTTTTGTTTTATTTAGCATAACAAATATATATATATATATATATATATATATATATATATATATATATTTACTTTGATAGAATTTCTGAGAATCAACAGTAATCTGCGTGGTCTATCAGTTTGGTTGTTGTAATTAAAGGTACTGAAAGCCACGAAATATATGTAAATATACCTATAAATATGAGATTTGATTTAATTTATTTCCAAACAATTATGATTCATGACTAGAAACTGAGATTCCAAAATGAACTGTTTGGAAATTTAAATTCATGATTATCACAAGTGAAGTGCTAGGCTTGATTGATACACATTTTCAGTTCACTAACTGCTTTAAACAAATAATGCATTTATTTTGTTATAAACCTTATAGTGCAATACTTTTAGCACTATAATGTTAGGAGTTTCTTAGGGCCTTGGACGGTTTAGAACCTGATCTTTAAAATGCAAAAATATAGAATTTTACATGGCTACTACACGCACTAGTGTACTTTATATATCCTCCTACTGACAATAGCATCCGACCTGTGAGATCATAGAAAAGTCAATTGTTCAAAACAACCCTAATTCAAGCACACATCACTTCAGAAAAGTTATGCAATATTCCAAACCAGCAGAAATAAACTGGAGATTGAATCATACCGTTATATTCACGTGCCATTTTAACGTTCCATAAAAACTTGACAAAAGTTGTCAAAGAAAAACTTCATTATTATAAGCGTTCGTGATCCAATTATATCTAAAACGTGAGTCACATACTGCAAAGTACAAATGACCGTATTTCTCATACGAAATATAAACTTTGAAGCTCTTAGATCTATATTTGTATCTGATAGATTTTGATTATGCAGGGAAACTATAATAAAACAAAAAGTATACCATTGTTCGATAACCTGAAAGAGCAGGAAACTCCCTTTTCACGTCTACTACAACCAGCACTGGAAACCTTTAGACCATCCGCGAAAAAAAATTCCTCGGCACAACCTCGATGGACATATCTGTGCAACCTTTCTCCCCAGTCCAACAAAGGTAGCATAAAGAACTAAAATGGCTTCGAACAAAGAATCTGGCACACTTCGTTTAAAGCCCGTAAATTCCACATAACACCGCCCAGTCTTCATGCCCTTAGAAGACCGACTGGGACTCATATGGATTCAAGTTTACAATAATTAGATTAATCCTTAAGCCTACTTTATTTACTATACGCTGTTTTGTGTTGGGAGATGGTAGGCATCAGTTTTTCAATCACGGAGCCTGCTTTCGATAGTGCTTCAGAATATTTATATCAATAATCATTGATGATAAGATTTTTAAATCTAAGATCGGTTGCACGTTTCTACTTGAATTTTGACAGTCCTCAAAACACAATATCCAATCAGAGTACTGATTTCTGAGAATGTAGCTTCTTTTGTAAAACATGAATGGTAATGTTTCCTTTTCACCTTGATCCTATTCCTGACTTGATTTTAACATTCATGAAATACTTAAAAACCTGACGTGTTCAATTACTTAAAATTTGTCATATTCATATTTCCTCACATTTATCCACAATTACCTTTTTTAGCAGCAAAAGTTAGTATTGAAACAGTAAAAACAATGATTTCGTTAGTAATGTATAACCCTTTACTACGAAATATAAAAGTTTAGTTTAAATTAAAAACATGTATTTAAGTTTAGGTTTATTATTCCAATGCTTTGCTATTTTATTTATGAGTTTTGATTGCTGTAGCATGATTCATGATCATGAGTTTTGTTATTTTTTAGAAAATAATGTTTTCCCTGATTCTCTTCTCTTTTTCTGTGGAATCTTCAGTGTTTTGTCTTGATTTATTTATGAATAATGTTATTTAGTTATATTTGTAATTAATTGTCACAATGCAATGAAAAATGTCTTTTCTTACAGACAAATTGATGGTCTTGCGCCAACGTTTTCAAAGAAGCCAGCAATTAGACAAGAGGATGATGGGAAAAGACTGCTATTCGAATGTAGAATCCAAGCAGATCCCACACCTTCAGTTGTATGGTCTCACGGCGGGAATATTGTTAAGGATGATGCCAGGCATAAAGTAAGTAAAACACCTTGTTTTCTGTCGTAATATAAAAAACGTGTTCACAAATATTCCGTTTATGTATATTGTTGTGAAATAACCAACTATTAAAACGATTACGCGTTTATTTTTGCCAACAAAATTTGTTTGTGTCAAATATATTTTGACGGTTTTTAACATTTGGAGTAAAATTTTCAGCCTACACCAAACGTTGAAAAGTCTTATATAAGAAACCATCACACTATGAAAATTATTGATAAAGTCTTGTGTTCAGCGAATTTGTATTATCTTGGTTTACGAGAATGGGGACCGGGTAATCTTATCTTATCAGTGTAGATCCATCGGTGCGGAATGCGGATGACCTGATGGTGAGGAAAGAAAAACATCCCTCGAGATAGAGCCTATCACGTAACAAAATAAAATTCTAGAGGGTCTGATCACAAATGCCTGAGAGAGCTATCAAATATTAGAATGTATACAATCCTATAGAACAGTTTGAGTGGTTTAGTGTGGGCAAAAAACGCTAAACTTTTTTGTAACTCATAACAATACCATGTAATATATTTTAAATACAGCACCCTTTTGACCAAAACCTAAAAGTAGTAACTTTCCTTTCGGCGGACCATGTGGTTATTTTACAATACGCATGAATTATTATCAACCAATAACAATAATACAGATTATTTATGTAAAGTACAGATGAGATTATATACAATTCCGATGAAAATCTAGATTCATTTCCGATTCACACTATTTTTGCTGTTGGTGCGAGTTAGATAGCCATAGAAGAATCGTTGACGTAGTAACGGGTTTACTTTTTACTAAGTTTACTGCAACAGTGACCGTCACTCTATGTGCCTAAATCATAATTTGCGATAGAAATAAAGTGTTCAATTTACTCTGTTCCAGATGAAAGTTGACAAAGATGGACATTCGTATTTCGCATCGCTAGAGATTAAGAACGTCACGATTGAAGATGCTGGCAAATACAAAGTAACCGCAAAGAACGAGCTGGGAGAAAGCAACGCCACAATCAGCCTCAACTTTGACAGTAAGTGTCGATGGACACTTGATGGCGCTTGTATTCTGTTGATGGCTGCCAGCTGAATGTTAACCTAGCATAGTCACGCTTGGCTGCGTGCTATCAGACATTGCTTCAAACATTCAGTACACTTATTAAACATATATGTTTTAGTGATCAGTTGGATATATTTTTAAAATTAAACAATTGCATTCAATTAAAAACCCAATTTTTATATTATAAAACTTTATATTCGTACTTTTCTGGCGGCAATTATTTAAGGGCTAAAAATGCAACAGCTGTCAATCTATATATTATTAATAATCAAAAAAGTTCAGTTGCTCACTTAAAATTAAGAACAATGTATAATATAATATGACAATATATAATACATAAACACAATAATTTTTGTGACACAATGTGTTTTAACTTAAAAAAGTCTTTGGGTAAGAACAACTATTTCAAAATACATTAATGTCACAAACATTTAAATATTGAAAAAATTGTGTTTTAAATATATAAAAACACACGCCTGTACAAGATAATGAATAATTATACAATACACTATAACCTGTTGGAAATTAAAAAGTATTTGATTGATTTCAATCATAATGTTGTGTTTTAAATTTTAAACTGTTATATCAATACACAGTTTAAAGCTTGTGTGTACTTTTGTTCCTAATAAAAATATTTTATGTATTAAGTAAGAATATGGCACTAAAATTATAAAAAAAATATTTTCTTCTCTTTGATAGTCTGACATTGTATTAAATCTTTCTAGTTTGTTAATGTATTAATATATTGGATACTTTAGATTGAAATTAAGAGCATAATAAATATTATAGGCAAGTAGTTTGTGCATCTTTAAAAAAAA
This sequence comes from Homalodisca vitripennis, assembly GCF_021130785.1. Lineage (NCBI taxonomy): Eukaryota > Metazoa > Arthropoda > Insecta > Hemiptera > Cicadellidae > Homalodisca > Homalodisca vitripennis. Next base: position 17,983,727 of record NC_060215.1, on the reverse strand, counting down.
TAACTTTGAAATTCAATCTCTTTTTAAAATACTTTTTTGTAATTTTAGTGCTATGTTCTGTATAAGCAATTGGTTTGGCACAAAAAACTGATAGTGTGATCATTGCTGTTTGTTTGCTTGACTTTATGTCAGATGAAACAAGTCTAGAAAATTTCAGGTACAGTATAAACTAATGAAATCTTCATTTGCTTTTTGATCTGTCTTTTCCTTTGCTTCAGAGCACATGATTGTTAAAATTAGGTGTAGGATCAAAAGGTAGGAGTAGGAAAACCGTTCTATTAATAAATACACTATACACAATATATTTTAAAGGCAAACACAGACTTTTTCATAACTCGTATAGAACATTACATCAAACCTCAGATGTAAATTGTATTGTGATTTTCATGAATGAATTTTTTTAATTGTTACTCTTTGTTTTTTTTTAATTAACAGTGAATAATCTCAAACATAAATACATAAAACAACGCCAACTTCTGATTCATGTGGAATTGTTATGTCTTTGTAACATTTAATGTCTCTTAAAATACTCATCTATCAAAGTTTTCAAATTGATAAAACGTATTTCATGTTTTACCTCTCTAATTTATTTGATCAAACCTAACCATTATTTTTAAATCCACTGTTCACCAATCTAAATTTTTGGACACAAATTTGAGTATTTATATAATTTAATCCTTTTTATCCTTTTCATCTCTTTGTGTGTTGATTTTCTTTTACACTCATATCGAGGTTTCACATCACGTAGAAAGTTAGGTTGAACTCAACATTTCAATAAAAATCTTTGGATCACACAGAGTCTAAATTCCACCTGGATGAGTCATTTGCAAACGTTTCATCACATTTGATGCAACAGACACTATCACAATTTCGATATCATTGAGAAAGTTTGAATGATGACGGATGAATGTGGTGAGGTTACACCACCTATTTCTGTAGCAGTTACACCACATCACATGGCACAGTTCGGTCAATAAGTGTGGGTCCAACAATTTACTGGCAATCCGATAGTGGTATCACTACCATTGACAACTCAAGTCACCTTGACACCTGTCCAATTTGGCATGCAGCTTATGGCTATTTAATGTACACGCTTCTTCTGTGTGTGTGACTGAATCATATCTGAGGCCATTGTGTTAGTTTAGTTTTTGTAACTGTTTTAGTGATTTTGATTGATTTTTATTGAAATAAAACCACTCTGATTTTCTTGACGCTTTCTCTTCTTAGGTTATTTTTCATTCAGCCTACACAGGTTCCATGGGAATGCAGATTTTCAACATTTTTAATCTTTTTCAGGTTATTCCTCATCTTTTATTTTTCTTGGCTTCTTCGCTTCAATTTTGCTTATTTTTCATTTATCATGATTTACTGATATCTGATCTTGTTAAACCGGTTTTGTTAGGAGATGTTTTTTTATATATAGAACTCGTTGACTGTCTCAGTAGTCATTATATATTTTTGAAACTCACTCCGAATCCATAATTTTATCTAGTATTTTGAACTACCATTTGTTATATAAAATCCTACTTAAACTTATTGAATATCCAAATTTAATATTATACCAAAGGAAAAGTATTGTGGTTTGCTTATTTCGTTATTTTGTGTTGTTAAAAAAAAAGATTTGTAGTTTTACTTATCAATTAAGTAGATTAGTCAATGAAACATTGTCAGTTGGTTGTGTCAAATTGTTACAAATAGTTATGTTCGTTATGCTGTGAGCTGTTTATCTGCGTTGCTGTGTAGCAGTGTAGGTTCTAGAGCGTTTTTGAACTTAGGTGACGAGGCACCAGTGCCAGAGGGTGGGTTCAAACCCACGTTTACAGAAAGGCCTGTCACAAGGCAGTCAGACGATGGGTCCAGCATTACCATTGAGTGCCGAGTAGTAGGAGATCCCAAGCCCACAATCATGTGGTAAGTTCACTATTGTTATGTTAACACATTTTAGTAATTAATGAGTTATAAGTTGAATTGACATTTTGATTTACAGCTTAAGTTCCTTAGGCACTGTTATTAATTTAATTTATTTAAATTTACATAGACATTTGCATACCGTTCAATAAATTGTTGAATTTTGATATCAATGAAATCTGTTGGCTTTGAACAAGCTTAATGATTGCAGGTTTAATTTTTTCTGTACTTTAAATCACTTACTAACAAAAATTATGAAAACCAATGGAAATCAGAGGCTGAAATCAGGACTGGATTCTAAGATTGATGACCCAGTTCCATCCATTCAAAATACAGTAGTAAACCTTATGTAGACCTACTATTTGGGTATCATTACTCAGTGAGAAAGTTTCCTGAACGTTTCACTTCTGGCTGGTTGATATCTTCCAATTGTACCAAAAATATGTACGGTACATCAAAAACAGGATGTCTTTTAAATCTGGGCAACTCTATGAATGTCCAAGAGCGGCGCATCACTAACCAAAAATGTCGAGATATTGGGGTGCAAAGGTAGATCGATAGGTCTATTCTACTGGGGGGGATCACTGTTGGAGTTGGTGGGGCTCCCTAAGTGTTAAAGGCAGTTGCTAGCCTAGACATAAGTGCATGTCATCCCGTGTCCGCTTTGACTGGAGAAGCTGGTGCTTAGCTAGCCTCGCTTTCTTCCACGGAGAAATGATTGAGATTAATGGGCTAAATCCTTCTTCACTCTGGAAGCAGCGCAAGGGTCCTTTTAGAGCTAAGTGTAATCTCTCAGATCCTTCTCCTAAGAGAATGGTGGGGTAAATTTGAGGGGGGGATTAGGAGGTGGGAGGCACTATAAAAATTTGTTTTTTCAAGTACTGAGGAACGATTATTAACGTCCCGTAATATCACTTAAGTTTAATACGCTCAATTATATTAAAATCTGAATTTAACACATTTTCAACAATGGTGGATATAGAATAAGTTTCACTCAAGCAGTTGAGGATGCATATTCTAATAATGAAATCACTAGACCACAATCAATATATGTATCTATATACATAAAATGAGGATCCACAAATCTTGTGAAGCCACCCCACTATTGTGTTAAGGTGACCCTACCACGAGGTTTACTACATATCATGATTTGATTCATACAAATTGTACCATACCAGTATAGAACCAAATGGCAGGATCAAGTTTTGAACCTTTGCCAGACTATTATATCTCAGCTGACAGGTGACAGCTACAGAACCAGGTAGGGTCTTTGTACCATTAAAAGCCCATTTAGAGACCCACCACCACCACCACCGGTATTGCTACATTTACATAGACCAGAAATTTAATTCAATTTAAAATTGTGTCTAAGGAACTTACGTTGTTTCTCAATTATATAAATACAATTTACATTTAGCATATTTAAATTAAATTTATCAATTAACCTAACTTACCAAAATTGTACTTTCAAATTATATGATACTGATATTCATTATGTAGGTAATTACCAATTTTGAAAATTATTGTTTTTATTACCCAATTTTACATTTTGAATGCATTTGGTCTTATAGATTTATACATAAATAAGTCTGATTTGAGTTAAGAGTATGACCTATATTTATTTATTTAAGAATGTATATAATGAACTCTTAGCACAACTTATTATAGAATATTCAACAATTTCAGTAGAATGCTTATACTCTTGGAGAAAATATAGAAGTTACATTTTATCCACACACTTATTTAAAACCAATTGTTAGTTTTTATCTCATCCAATTAATTAATCATGATTCTGTAGATTAATAATTGGTATAAAGACTTAGAATTCCAAAAACTATGTAAACAAATTTTAAGGTTTGATAAATCAACTACGTTTAAAACAATTTAAAAAAGAAAATATAATCCAACTGTGGTTCTTCCAGAAATGACAAGTAACTAAGTAAAGTTGTACATTTTACATTATTTGTACTGTGGTTTCAAAAAGTCAGAGAGCCAAACTGTACACTATATCCTGTATTCAATTTTCCTGTTAATGTATTCTTTGTTTATTGTTGATTTTTTAACAACAGTACATATTTTATGGTTTCATAAAAGTATTAAAACATTTGAAAATGTACGTATAACTGAAACACGTTTGAAATCTTTATATAATTTAGATTCACTATAAAAAACGAATTAGGTTTTTATGAGCTGAAGTATAACATTAAAATATACAACCTGTATTACTATTCCATAAGCATTATCATTTGGACAATAAAACTCAAGACCAAACATACACAGCACACACTGCTTTGGTGATCCAGCCAGGAATATTCTTTAAGAGATTAGTAGAATGGGTTCAATTCAATTCAATTCAATTCAATTCAACTTTATTCAAGACTCATACAATGTACACATACAGTATAAATACAGAATAGCGTCAACCATTACATTACAATATCCATTTATTGGTTAAATAAAAATCATTAAATAAAGCAGTTTGCCTCAAAATGTCATTGAAATGATTTTACAATATTCTGCTACTATTTTACAATATGTCATATCAACTACTAAATTGTTGGGATGAACTAAGTTACCTCAAAATATTCTTTAAATGAGTATACTGATTTTTTTCAATTTAAAAATGATTTTAACTTTGTTTTAAATATGCTTAATTTGTGAAATTTTTAGAAATGTTTTTGGAAGAAATAACAAGAATTTGGATCCTATAGCAGTGGGTTTTTTATTAAAAAGTTCTAAGTTATGTTTTGGGATTGATGGATAATTTCTATGGCGAGTGTTATAATCATGATTTGCTCCTAATTTAGGTATACTATCTTCATTTTGATTTCACAAGCATTATAGTTTGAAAAATATATAGACCATATACAGTAAGGATTCTTAATTTAGAAAAATGCTGTTTGACAGATTCATTTCGTTCCAAATTTAACATTATTCTAATAGCTTTTTTTTGTTGGTGAAGAATTCGGTCTAGATTTTTTGTTGTTGTAGCTCCATACATGCTTATACCATAAGACATGTGTGAATTGATTAGTGCAAAATAAATAGTTTTTCAAGGTTTCAATATTACATACCCTTGACATTTGTCGTAGAGCGTATAGACCAGAGGACATTTTATTTACTACATGGTCAACATGTTTATCCCAACTTAAGTGTTGGTCCAATATTAGTCCAAGAAATTTTGAATTTTCTACTTGATTCAGTTTTGAATTTTCTAGATAAATATTTGGCTTTAATTTTGATCTAGTTTGTTTTTGTACAGAATGAAATAAAATTCCGATTTATTTATATTTTATTAGGAGATTTTTAGTGTCTGAATATTCTTTTACAGTTGTAAGACTTAGAGATGATTTAAGCTCAATTTCTTCTTGACTTTTAACCTGAAATTGTGATGTTGGTTATCATCAGCGTAGAGACACACTGACCCATCCACCTGTATCACACCCGGCAACCCCCCTTAAATAGCAAAGAAATAGAAGAGGGCCAAGTATAGATCCCTGTGGGACACCATGTTTTATAGTTTGAAGATTTGAATAAAAATTTTGTGTGTATATTTATATTTGCTGTTTAAATAACTAAAACTATTTTGAATTTGAATACATTGTTGTCGGTTTTTTTAAATAGGATTTGAACCATTCATGTTCCTTACTCTTAATATTTAAATTGTAAAGTACCTTAAGTAATTCATCGTGGGACACACTGTCAAATGCTTTGGAATAGTCAAGGAAGATTCCAATGACTTTTTCATTCCTGTCAACCAAATCTATTATTAATTCAATGAAATTAACACCTGCAGTTATCGTAGATTTTTGTGGTCGGAAACCATGTTGCTGATCATCCAATATGTGATTACTTTCCAGGTAATCCAAAAGTTGATTATATACTACTTTTTCAAAAATTTTAGAAAACACAGGTAATAAAGATATAGGTCTGTAACTTGTTGACTATTTAAATCCCCCTTTTTATAGAGTGGAAAACAACTTTAGCAATTTTTAATTTGGATGGGAAAAAGCCAGATATTAATGATGAATTGATTATGTGGGTTTAATGGTTTGGAGATTAGCGGAAAAGACTGTTTTAATGATAGTGATTTGGTATATCATCAATTCCTGTTGAGAATTTATTTTCAAAAGCCATTACAATCGCTTTTAAAATTCTTTCATCAACCTCTTTAAATTTGAAAAAAATTGAGGCTTGAGGTGGTTTTTTCATGACCCGATTGATTAACAAAATCTTTCTGAATATTTGGAAGCACAAATCTATCAACAACATTTATAAAAAAAAATCATTAAATATATTACCAACAAGAAATTGGGTCTGATATGGATGTGCCATCCCGGACTAATTGTATGTTATCAGTGATCTTGGCGCCATTGTTGATTTCAGATTTGATAATTTTCCAAGTTGATTTCGACTTATTTGTAGATTTCTTAATTTTACTGTCAAAAAAAAACCTTTTTTTGTCGTTGTTTATTTGAATTTTTATTTTCAATTTTTTAGTTGCTTAATTAATTGTTTTAAATCATTAGTTTTCCAAACCCTATATGTTTTCTCCAATTGCGCAATTTTTTCCTTTTTAATCTTTACATCATCTGAAATCCAACTATTTAGGTTTTTCTCTTTTTCAACAGATAATAATTTAGGAAAGCTAATTTCAAAAACATGAACAAATATTGAGTAAAAAACATCATACTTAGTTTCTACGCTAGCCTGGTAAACTTCTAACCAATTTTCACTAGCCAATAGCCTTAAAAATAAATCTGTGTTAGTTTTTGAAAACATTTCTACAATACCTTTTATTCACACAATGAAGAGTATTTTGTACACCAAAAAATTTCAAACAATTGCCCATCATGGTCTGATATACATGTTATAAGGCCAGATGTTTTTTAATTTCTTAGTTGTAATATTAGTGAGGAAGTTATCTATGCTGGTTTCTGACTCGGAGGTAACTCTAGTAGGAAAATTTACTTTATAAACTAAGTTATAAAGAATTTAAAAATACTAAACAAAGTTCCTATATGTATTGTCTTTGTTCAACACATTGATGTTAAAATCTCCTGCTATGATAATATTCTTGAATTTATCATTTAATGTATTACATAACAAATCAAGTCTACCTAGAAAAGATTCAAGTAGCCCTTGCTGTGTGGGGATCTATAAATACATGCTAAAATAAATGAAAATGTATTTACAGTAATTTCTGATAAGCAACATTCAAATTCTTTTTCGGCTGTAAGATCTTGGACTTCAGGAATTAATAATTTTTTACTTTTAATGTTACTTCTAACTAAGATCAATACACCACCACCAAGTGAGATAGACCTTGTAAAAAATGAACATATTTTATAATTTGGAATATTTAGATACAGGATTTCTGCTTCAGTCATTTTATGTTCAGATATTGCTACTACATCTGGTTGGATTTTCTCTAAATTAATTTTTAATATATTAATACGTGATGATAAGTGTTGAACATTTTGATGTAATATTTTTTAATGGTTGAAGTTGAATGTTGTCAAAATTTTGTTTATTTTTGGAATTTAGTTTGATATTGGTTTCAGTATATTTTTAAAATGATGGTTAGTTTTTCATCCCTGATAGTGTAAAATGATTACTGTTATTTGAACTTAATAGTGCATTATTATGAGCCAGATCAATAACATTCAAACTATTATATCTATATGCAGAACAGTTTTCATTGTCATAAAAGTTTAGTTTAAACCTGAAATATGTGGGTGTAGGAAATATAAGGTAATAAAATTGTAGTAAAGATATTGTGGTTGTATGTTTATTTTAATTTTTTGTTGCACAGTTTCTTGTGCTAATAATTTTCAAAACGTGTATATAACTTGTTTATTATGTTTTTTACTCAGTTCACTACGGTCAAATTGTTCTCTATAATAATTTTCTTAATTTATGATTTTAAATTTTTTATCTTAAGGAGAGTTAATAGTTGAAATCACTCCGATATTTTTCTTGCTCAGGTGTCAATAAATACTGAAAAATTCACTGAAAGGTTGTGAAAAATAAATTTACTATAGTCAATTAACCCAGTGTTAACATCGACACAATTGTTTTACAATCAGATAATATAACTACAAGTTTACATGTTGATACCATTCTACAGACAGATAGCATACACCACAAAGTGATCGAAAATATAAACAAAGTATAAGTACTCTATTGTTTTTTGTCAAAATGTATAAATGTCAAATATTTTACTCTAGTATTACGTTAATACTCTTTAGGGTAAACATAAAAAGTATGGTTTTATGGTGTATTTATCATAATATGATACTATAAAATAACTCAAAACTTTGTAAAAAATAAATTGATATGTTTAAAAATAAGCTGTTACTATACAGTTTGAATTTATTTCATAATTGAATGAAAATCTGTATACAATTTGACAATAAGGAACATAAAACAGCAGTAACGGTTGGTCAAATGAATGTAAAAACCAAGACTCCTCAGTGATATAATATGTAGTAATTAATTATATTGCTTTATTTATTCTTGCACAACTCCAATATACACATGCATATAACTCCTATGCACATACATCAGGAATGCAGTATTATGTGGTTAATTCGTTACCAAAGTCATATTAGTCATACAGCTTAATTGTGTTCACATAACAAGAAAAATGTAAATGGAAATCCTGATTATACCCAACACAAGCCCACTAGTCTAAAACCCACAAACAGTGCTCTGAATAGACCTGTAGAGTGGTTCCATTGTATTCACCATTTCCTTTGTCGTAAAATGTGCGTAATTGTATGACACTATGCCAAGACATGTGCCTCTAAGTGAACAATAACCAAGGGGCAGAGTGCCAGGTAGTTAACACATAAATAACTAACATTGTTCCATTCAATCTACATTGTGTCTTGATGCTGTTTCATAGGTTATGTGTAATTTACTTACAAAAATCCACCCAGCAATCTAATAAACATGGAATGAATTTTTAGATGTAATATTCTATTCACCAATTAATAATGTGACCGTAAACATAAAACGTACCTTTTTTAATAATGTTTAAACAAACGTTCACTTTTTAATGCAATTCAAATGTGTCTGAAAATTAAACAATATTTATAATAACAGTCAAACAACACATTGGGGTATAAAATGCTGATCTCAAGCCAAGAATATCTCTTATAATTTATAGTGGTACAACTAAATAAATGTATTTTTTTAATAATAACACTGTATATTATTTATAAAAAGATAAACGGTTTATTTTAATATTTAAACCAGTCAAGTAGTTTAAAAAAATCTGAATATTAGTAAAGTTCAATTAGATTAAACTTTAAACATATGGGTGGTATAACAAGGCAGTCTCCTCCAATACAAAACAATCACCATCAGTTAAATTGTTAAAGTTCACATGGTGCAACTTTATAATTCATAATGAATATAATTTATGATGGATTTAATTTACTGCTTAAAACAGGTTATTTATTTCTGCCAAACAATTCAGTATTGTTAATTAAGCCCTGAGGAGGCGCTAATTAAATCCAGGGCCGAGACCAAATTTGTACTGTATAAGCACACAAAGTACATTTTCATGAAATCGATACAGTAACTTTCCCTAAGAAAGTAACATATAATTAAGAAACATAAATAATATTTGTAACAGTTATAAATAATAGTTATAAAACCGGTATTTTTAGGGTTGGCTGACACTATTGTGTTTGGCAGTTGGTCAAGTGTTGGTAGTTTAAGTGTATTAAGTTAAACTATAATCTGAGAAAAACATTATTGTTTGATTTGTTTACCCTTTTGTTATCCACCCAATTTGACCACCACCAAAATTAGGCCGCCCGGCAATTGATTCCTTTTTTGGGGAAATCAATTTCACTCTTATTGATTTCATGAAAAAACCAGCTGTCGGCTCCTAAACTATGTTTCTAAAGTTTATTATTCTTTCATCTTCGAATCTTCCCATGGTGACGGAATGGCTTCATCATTAAAGTTCAAACTAAGTCAAACGTAGAAACACAATCATAATCCCACTGGTAGTTATTATCTCTCCCACGCCCTTCCCATTATGCAATTCTTTACTCAGTTGTATAAGGGATGATGTGGTCTTGTAGGTACCACAACGGAAAGGCTGTGAAGGAAGGACCTCGTAAGATCATGTCCTTGGAACTGGACCAGAAGCTATACTACATGGCTCGGTTAGACATCAAAAACGTTGAGAACACCGATGGAGGGGAGTACAAGGCTGTGGCCACCAATAAACTCGGAGACGCAACAGCAACGATCAACCTGAACTTCGAGGATGGCGGAACTCCTAAGTAAGTCATCTTGATAATCCATTACTTCTTTGATAAGATAATAATAGGTTGCTCGTTGTTAGTGTGGTAATGTAGCTAAAAGTACCCACGGATAATTTTTTGAAGATATCTAAAGCAGCATAATATATGAATCACAAAGACCACTACATAGTTCCATTGGAATACCTCATAGACATTTGATACGTCACTCTGTCCGAGATCTGAAGGCATTGAAAATACAATTTGATATATATTCAAAGACAAAGGTACTAATATTCTTGTTCCTGGAGTTTTTTTAAAAGTTTTTTTTAAGGTTAAAAAGCTCATTAGTTAGTTGGTCTGAATTTTGGGTTTGGATCAGTTTTGTTATTTTGTTCTGTACATAAATTTCTTGACAACTTACTCTTAAAATTGCATACCAACTATTGGGCAAAAATATGAAGTAATTACACAAAAGAAAACCTTGATTTAGAAATAACTCTTCCACTCAACTAAATATTCCTAATTGTGTTTAGTGTAATTCTTTTTTTATTGTTTTGTAGTTTTGTTTATTTAAATAATGTTTAATATGACTCCCTAAAACCTGTATCTCTTACTATACCTAAATCATTTATCTGGATTTACATTCCATTTACATTCTGAAAGCAAGATACTGTAATTTTTTTCCATCAAAGGGTTACTTTATCAAGACTTAAATTACTATACAGTATGTGTAGGCAAAAACAATGCTTATAGATACGGAATTCTGCTTGATCAGTTTTATACAATTGCTGTATGAAAAGTAACTATCTAACATACATGAATTTAATAATTATTAGATGAAAAATAATTATTATGATTTATAATAAAATTACTATGAGTAAATATAATACCTTTTTTATACCAGAAAATGTTGGTGGTTGATTCTAGTTTCTCCTTCTCTTGGGAGGTCATGAAATAGTTCCAAGGTTTCCTAGGGTATTAAAGTAGTTATTGCTTGAAAGAGGTAATAATTCTTTTAACATCGTTTTTTTATTATAAGTTGTACATGCAAGCCATATAGAAAAGTAACAGCTTTTTCCTTGCCATTGACACATGTCCTTAAATCCAAATGGAGGGTTTACCACAAAGTCATGACTAGGTAGTTATTTTATTGGTTTATATCTATCTTAGACCATTGTTTAGAGTCTAGAGTTCTGGACAGAAAGGCAGATCATGTGAACATGACATGAGAGTAAATTTATTTCTTGTATAAGAAGACGAAGAGTTTTATTTTTTAACTAACGGATTAATTTATTTACATTATTCTTTACCATTGTAATCTTTAGAGCAGGGGTTGGCAGTATGAGACATGCAAACCACTTGCACAATAATTATGTTCAAATAATTAATAGTGTATATTGTCATATTATTGCTATTTTGATTGAAATAATAGATTTTTAGGGTAAGAATAGTATTAATTTATTGTGTAAAACATACTTATTCCAGTAGTATTGTAACTACTTTTATTTGATTCTTGGTCTGTATTTTTAATCAGTATACCTCTTGAAACTATTTTTTAAACCTAATTTTTACTTTATCGCTCCCTTACTATGTAGCCTTCAAGCTCAGAAAAAATTTTTAATTGCACTTTGACTTTCAAGTTTTGCCAACTTTTGCTTTAGAATATATCAAGATCTCAACAGTATGGTGAATAATAAATCAATTATAGATGTATATTTTTGTTTTTAACAACCAGATTACACAATAGATAGATTTTACAATTTTGCTTTAAATGCTCTCTTTTTTTCAGGATACCAGATGGAAAGCCACCAAGATTTCCAAAGAAGCCAACAATACATCAAGACGGTGACATCCTGGTGATGGAATGTATGTTGGAGGCCAACCCAGTGCCCGAGATCATCTGGTATCAAGGAACAAAAGTCATCCTGGACACAAGTAGAATCCGAATGGTGAAGAAAGCGACCGGAAAAGACACTTACCTACTGAGACTGGAAATATCAAACCCCACCAAACAAGATGGTGGCAATTACCGGTGCAATGCTTGCAATAGTTTTGGGGAAAGCAATGCTAACATTGCTCTCAACTTCCAAGGTATGCGGGCCGTTGACGAATGTCTGAGTTCTGCCTTGCCTTCTCTCGTGTTTCAGGCACTAGTCAGAGTCCGGGAGTCACTTTGTTATCTTCGTCACCTTAGCTAACCCACATGTTTGCAGGTTGTCGGCAGCCGTGTGAATAAGATTTACAAAACGAGTCTGATGTGGCGTTTCTGTTTTTACAGGTGGGGATGAAGGAGCCGGTTTTGCGCCTTCATTTATTGAAAAACCCAAAATCATTCCAAATGAAACTGGTACACTTATTACGATGCGTTGTAAGTGCACGGCGAAACCGAAACCTGTGGTGACATGGTACAAGGGCACCAAGGCTGTTCAGGAGTCATCGAAAATCAAAATGAGAATGATCGAACATGAGGACACATACGAAATACTGTTAGAAATTCAGGTACGTTTCAATGAACTTACTAAAAGTAAATGAAAAGTTAATGGAATTGGCTTTAGATAACTATGTTTAATATTGCAATATAACATGTGCAACATAAATAAATATTAAATATAACTTTGTTTGTCAATAAGACAATAATGTTATATAACATGTATTACTAATTCACTTAACAATTCCTCTAATAATGTAACAGCAGTTTTTTCATCAGTAGACCTTTATCAAGGTTTATAAAGGTCCGTTTTGATTTGTTCATGAAGTTAATTTATTTTCACATAATTTAAAACTGTTCTTAAAAAAATGTAAATAAAACATTAATAGACTTAAAACACACGCACATGAAACATTTGATAGAGCGAAAACTGAAAGGTAATGGATTAAACAGTGTTGCCTGAATAGTCGTTAAGTGTGTTTTAAATTGCAGTTTTTATTTGATCAAATATTCATGAGTGTGAATGTCTGAATTTTTTGTCACCATTCCAAACTTCAAAAGTTTGAAGTTATACCAAAAGAAGATTATTATGTGCGAACAAGTAACTTACAATTTAATGATGGCTATCATTGTCAAGTAACTGACATTCCACCTCATGATTGCTATTCTGTGGTCTTGAGGTGAACCTATTTGTAATTCGTAATGCCTTACATTCAGGCAGCCACCCAAAGGAACATTTATGTTAACTACAGTGGAGATTTCCTCAACGTATTATATTTTTAAAACTAAATAATATTGCTCTTTCCAGGATCCCATAGGACCTGACAGTGGCACGTACAGGTGTCACGTCCAGAACGAGTACGGAGAAAGCAATGCTAACCTCAACCTGAACATTGAGGCGGAGCCGGAACCTGAGGGTGACCCTCCGACATTTGTGGAGAAGCCTCGTATCCGCTCGGAACAGAGCGGCAAGCTGGTGATCATGGAGTGTACCGTCTCAGCTAACCCTAAACCTGACATCGTATGGTACCATGAGGGCAAACTGCTTACACAGAGTACCAAGATTTCGTGGAAAATGGAAGAGAAAGGAAAAGATCTATACTACATAAGATTAGAACTCAAGGTAACGAATAACTTCTTGATTATTTTTCAGTAAACATTGAGTTGCTCTTTGCTATTTTCAGTATTAAAAATGGTGATTAAAAATAATGAATTATTGACAAACTTTATAAATGTTCGCTTTTTAGGGATATAAATATATGAGTTTCACTAGAAGGAAGCCTGTGGAGACCATAACATGAACTTAGTGCTGCAATCTCAAGTTTGTAAATTTAGAGAAAATTTGTGACAGGTTTTGTTACCAAAAAAATCTGAGTCACAGGCAAGATCTAAAACAATAACAGACATTCTACCTAAATACATTTCTATAATTTAAAAACTCCTGAATACAATAACTGATGGCTAATAGATCTCTCTTCAAGTTATATTTTATACATTATATTCTCGTAAATATTTATTCTCGGTTGGAACAAGATTACTTGCAGTTATCTCAGAACTGCAAAGCTTACAAAGTTTTTAAGCTATAATTTTTGAAAATTTCTTGAAATGTCTCATTAATAGTTCTTTGTTTGTTTTTTAAAAACTGAGTAAAACATGTTTTCTGTTTGTGCAATACCAAAGCTAAGTAATAGCATTAAACTAATTTAAGTGAAACATAATATAATTCATTGTACCTAATTTTTTTAACGATATGACATAGATTTCACAAAACATTACATTTTAAAAGATGTTTTGTATTAACAAGAACTGTTGCATAATCACTCAAAATTGTTCAGATCAAATTTTTTATAACTTGACTTTTTCCATCCTTATTGTATCAAATGTAAGTACAGTCTGTTAGTGCTACAATACTTTTATTTGTAACCAAACTTATGGTTTTATAAAGCGTGATGTATTTTCAGGATCCCGGCAAGATGGATTCAGGACTTTACAAATGCAACATCAAGAATCCCAGTGGAGAACTGAATGCTAATCTCACATTGAACATTGAAAGTAAGAACTCTTTAACATAATTGAGACTCTTGATTTAACACCAATATCTTCATTGTCTCCTGTTGCTAAATAAATGTTGTTTTAATTTCTCATAGAACTCATAGTAAAAGGTAATAATTAAAAACTGTTTTGGAATACTGAAAGATTCAAAATTAATTTATTTAGGGGTTCTGAGTAGTTCTCCTATTGGCAAACATTTTTATTTATCATAAATTTACTTTCATAAATTGTTATTGAAGAACTACTTTTTTACTCTCTGTAAATACATCCTTATTTATCATGTTACTTTTAATCAACATATCCCATGAGATTGATGTTTTATTATTGTATCTAACATTTCTATTATCTTATATGTTAAATTTGTTTATTTTAAGCTGTATTGGTCACAAATAATAATGGCAAATACATTTTAACTTTATTGTCATTCTAGAAAGCAAAATCATATAGATTCATTACCTAATTGTTCTGTTTAACATAGATTTCTGTTTCAAAATGCTACAATCTTACTCATTTTAGCTTTTAATAATACCACTGACAAATTAAAATACAAAAAAGTAAAAAACAAAAATATTATTCCTATAGTTTTTTTTGCTTAAATCACTAAACACTATGATTTAATAGAAGTAATTTTATTTCTTCTTAAAAGCCTTATAAATAAAGGAACTAACAATGTTGAAACTATTGTTTAAGTATAAAATAGGAAATCTCTTTAAGGTAAATGCTGAGAAGTTCTCCATTTCTTGACTTAAAATATACTTGAAATACACATAACGTAGCTATTGTGGGAAGGGTTAATTGAATGTGAATGTTGAGTTTAGTGCAGACTTGACTCCTGGTATCTGGAGTCATGTTCGTCTGAAGAGATCTAAAAACCTGCATATCTATTTCATATCTAGAGATCTATTTACACCAAGATAACTCTGTATTTTTAGTCTAGATCTCTCTGATGTCGATGGAAAGAGTTCGTTTTGACCTCCTTCATCACCGACTTCTTTTGGATCTCTTCAGACGAACATGACTCTAAATTCCAGGATCCAAGTCTCTGACAGCATCAGATTTCAAATGCTGCACTAAGAGAAATGAGAACTGAAGCTAATCTCAACATTCATTCTTGGAAATCATAAAATAATCTGAATGTTTGAGTCGAGTTCATTTTTTTCAATTATTATTCATAACGAATCCTTTGCAAATTAACCTGAAAAACACATTTGCAACATACTAAATCGTGTAATCATCTTCTCTGTGTTATCAGTTGTGCCGGTGATCAAGGAGATACCGAAGGTGATCACCATCACCAAGAAGAAGACAATCGTCATTGAGTGCCGCGTAATGTCCGTGTTTGAGCCCAAGTGTATTTGGATGAAAGAGAACACTGCTGTGAAAGAAGATTCAAGACATTCCGTTAGAATTGAAGAACTCAAGGAGGTACGTTAACAGTAATTAATAGTAATATTAGCTTTGTATGTATTGAATGTTTGTACAGTACATTGATTACAAAGCTTGATTCCATCAAGTATGTTCTTGTATAAAATTCCAGAAATCCAAATTCAATGTATAATCGATCCTTATGTAATTGCCTCAAATATGCAATGTGTCAAAACTATTTCAAGCGATATCTGTAACTCAAGATTATACCAACTGACTTGAGGTAGTAATCACCATTACTAAGACTAAACGGTGAATACAGTAAAATAGCAAAAGCACTACTAGACTTACAGTTGCTTTATTCAATTCTTTGTTTAATTTCCCATAAAAATTTATAAATGGTTTACTAGTTTTCTAAAAGTCTAATTTGTTGATTTATTGCACTTATTATTTCCATTTTTTTAATTTTTTAATGCCTGTGAAAATGTTTATTTACTAATATTATTACCACAAGATTGGTATTAGGAATGGTGAATGCATTTTTTTTTTTTTTTTGAAATGAAATATGCCTTTATATGCTTTTTTTTGAGGTTGAGTGGTAGAGAGGGCTAAATAGCCCTAACTCCGCCTCTTAAATAAAGGCATATTTTATTCCTATTACAATAAAAGTGAGAACTGCAAGTTAGGAAAAGAACTTTGTGAATATCTAGAGGACAACAAATTCTATATACTGAGCATATGTTCTACACTACCTTTCAACTCAAAACTTAAAAGTTTTCTATTTATTCATTTTCTTTGACTGAACCCTCATGACTTTTAGAGGTGCAGTATTATAGTTACTAAACCAAGTAAAATTATTAAATTAAATAAATTAACTTCCCATATCATTCTCCATTATGATTAGTAATATATCAATACGCGCAGATGAGGATTCCCTCACACCATTAATACTCCTCAACGTCAAAGTCTTCTGCTCTTTCATTCTCTAATTCTATAAATAAATTTCAAATACGAGTATTTTCTTCTTTTTATAATTTCTTGTTAACTTAAAATATAAAGTCAAACCATTAACACAACATAAAAGTTCATGAACATAAACCTTACACTATAACACGCAAGGGTAAGGAGACCCCACTAATCAACAATTGAACGTACGTTGACTCCAAATGTTCAAGGTCAACTGAAACTGTGATAGTGGTACGCAGGAGGTGTAGAGGACAAATGTCCTAGAGACGCACCATCCAATAAATACCTTTTCTGACACAATACAATAAATTCATTAAACAGTGCCACACAGTATTAATGGCTTCTCCTCCAGATTTTCTGATAATTTTAAAGTAGTAAAATTTACATTTTAGAAATCAAACTCTGCACTGTACTGTGTATACAAAAAGCTATTTTTTTTTTTTTACTTTCATATTATTAGCTTGCTCGCCTATTGGTAGATTTCCACTTTAGTTTGACTATTCTTTCTGCTACCAAAAGATTACATTGAATTTGAAAATTTTTTTTTATTTACCAAGGTTATTTCTTTTGGAGGGAGGGTAGGAGGGGGTACAGTTGATCTTTTTGGTTACAATTCTCTAGAATTATTTCTACCTAATCATTATACACTCATTACAGAAGAGTTCTGTCCCCAGGGTGAATACAGCGTGAAGCTGGAGATGTCCAACTGCACCATCGAGGACAAGGGCACTTACAAACTGATCGCCAAGAACGAGAAGGGCGAAGCTCAGTCTCAGACTGTTACCATCACGGAGATTCCGACGGGCACGGCTCCTGTCATCAAGGAGAAACTGAAATCAGTGGTGAGTATTCTGTCTTTTGCATCACTTGTCTATTTCTATAGTACTTAATTACTCGCAAGATTTAGAATCTCACTATATGATAAATATATCAGTCCTAAATGTCCTAAATTAGTTTTTATTTTGAATATTTTTCAAATAAATAGGACTATATATTTAATCATGGAATAGTAAGAGCTTAGTTGGGAAATCAAAATAAATGAGAAAGTAAAATAAATTCTTATCAGTTTCGAGTATTAAGCCCTATATCAAGTCCGTTGATAGTCCCCCAGTCTGGCCATCCAAGTCACTGCGACAATAATCCAAGTTCTTATGCACAATACTAGATGGAAACCTGTTATTTTTATAGTGAAGGGAATTTAATTCATTAACCATTGATGTATAGTTTAGCTAGTATAACGAAAAATAACATCACAACAATAAATATATCATTGTGAAACAGTGTTCAGAAAAAATAGGCACAACGATTTATTGTTTCAAAACTGCCATAGGGTTAATATATGAAATTTGAAATGAAAAGTTAAAACTAATGTTTTATGATTATGTACAAACTTTTAATGGTTTAATTCTCATATATAAATTTTGGACTAATGAACTTACATTTCTTTAACTATGCAATTGTATAATTTTATTAAATGAGTATAGTTATGAGGAAAGTGAACAATGTCAATATTAAGTGAATAATTACAACGTAATCTGGAAATAAGTAACAAATTGTACTTCCAGATTTATTTTACTTCCAACAATTTACTTATCAATACAAACCTACTGAAATTCCAGCATATTGATAGGTTTTAAAAAACATAAGACCAACTTCTATGCTCTTGAGTTTGTTCTGTACTTGAGGTAATTAATCACTCCTTTACACCTGTTTTTCCAGACTCTTACTGAAAGCAAGGAGGTTGAGTTCAGAGTCACTCTCTCCACAACAGACAAGACAACTAAGATTACATGGACCAGGTACTGTTTTTGTACTAATAGAAACAAATAACTATAATTGAATAGTTGCTAATTAAATAATTTCTGGATGACAGCTTGGAAAATGTGGGATTTAAATTTAATCTACTATTTGATTTTTTAAATACCTTAAATTATAAATTTTTTAATGTAAGCTAAAATTGTCACCTCTTTTTTATAATATATATATATATATATATATATATATATATATATATATTTTTTATGTAATTGAGGTGAGGTATAAAGGGCAAATTGAGTTACTTACAATAAAGGTGTCTTAATTTGTTTACAAACATTTTTTTTGCAAACAGCATTTATTACAGATATCCAATATGTACTGTGTTTATACTGTGTATAAATCAATTAATAGACCACGTCAAAAATTCAAAATTCTACATACACTGCTTTTACAGTGGCTGTCTGTAAAATTATTTATTTTGCAGCACTACAGGCTGTCAAGATATATTTAATTCACAATTACTTTCAATTTTAGGTTGTCAGTATATCACATTGAGTTGAAAAATATTTTATTTTTTAACACAAATTTGTATTAAAAATAATAAAGTTATTATATTGGAATTTTTATAAATATCTTAAAGGAACAAATTGTTTATAGCATCACTGAAATTAAAAAAGATAAAATTAAAATTATATTTATATTGAGAAAGTCTATTTCATGAAATATGTCTACATTGACTAAATTGAAAATGGCTAATGAAATTGTGTAATATAAATTACTGTGTAAAATGAATTGTTACATACATATCCATTGTAAAATGTTAGCTAAAGCACTCTATATGGCAAGTAAATTTAAAATAGTATGATTTTTTAGGGTTGAGTGAAATCATTTATAAGAAGTACTTACTTTTCATAGACTGTTCACTTATTTTACTAGTTTATTAACTTCAGTTAACTTAGAATCAAAATTATACTATATACAGCTGTAGACAATGAATATAAATCCATTCCATTATATACTCAAACAATACAGTGATTCAGAGTCTTTGTGTTATTTTGTGTGTACTCTTGTGTTTAATTTTCGTTAGAGAAATATTTGTTTGAAATTGTACAGTACATGATATAAAATTGTTGCAGAAACTCCCAAACTTTGACCAACAACAAAGATGTATCCCTGTCATTTGATGGCCAGGTGGCCAAGATGACCATTAGTAAGGTGACCAAGGAACTTACTGGTACAATCAAGGTTATTGTGGCTAACGAGTTTGGCCAAGATGAGTCCACTGCAGAACTTGTACTAGGTAAGATTCCATTTTTACAACGGTAAATATCAGTAGTATGTAATCTGGATCTTTATGGCTAATGGGTTTGGCCAAGATGATGAGTCCACTGTAGAACTTTGCGTTTACATAAGTATAAATTTCTCAATCACACATCTGTGTTCAAAGACAATTAAACTTCTGACTTCTCTCGTACTAGGTAAAATTTTATTTTATAAAAGTAGAAATCATTGGCATTATCTAGGTCTTCGTGGCTAACGAGTTTGGCCAAGATGAGTTCATTGCTGAACTGTACTTGAAAGATTCTATTTCTCCAACAATAGAACTCACTGACATAATCTAAAATTTTATGGTCGACGAGTTTGACTATATTTCAGAATGCGTAAGAAGTAAGATTGCATCTTTACAGTAGATCACAATCAATTAATATATAGAATACAGACTTAAAATTTAGTATATGTTTTGTAACTATTTCAATATATTAACCGAGTTTTTTCAGTTAAAATACACTAATAAACAGCCATAAACACAACACTTAAACACAACAAGACCGTTACACTTTTCTTAACATCCCTTTAAAGGTTTTGAAATGCCTCAGACATGAAACATGAAGAAGTAATATTTATTTAAAATTTTGGAGATGTTAACTGTCTAGTAATATTTATCTAGAGTTTTTACTGCAGTATGTCCTACTTACTTTAGCATACACCACTTAATACAAAATTTCCATTGTGAAAATCAGTTTGTATGTAATACCTAAAAAAATCACCTATCTATTTTGTTTCTCACAGTAAACTTATGTTGAAGGGCTAAAAATCTGAATGCTTCGCCCTCTTTCTAAGCATTTAACCTAAGCATGTTTGTAATCTCCACTAATTTTCCTTTCAATGCTTCACTGGAGAGTGTTCAGGAAAACAAAAAGTCATATGATTCAGGAAGGCTATATATAATAAATCACAGAAGTGGATGTGTGGTCCAAGATAAGAATGTTGTGCATCACAAAACATGAGACAGAACCAGTATGGGTGAAGGAGTTGTTCATAATTTTCAAAAAATCCACCCATTTACTACATACCCACTCATGTAGATTGTCAGATCACTAGTGAAGTAATTTTAGTGCTCACACACTATTCTAATCATTATCTTCTTCAATACATGTTATTCATTGATAGTGTTTTTTTTCACTGAAGTTGTTCTGGTTTCACAGCTATTAAACTGCCTTAACCACTAAAAAACTTGAATGGACCAGAATAACAGTCATTAGAATAGATTGTTAATATTTAAATTTCTTGGTTGCAAATTCTTTAAATTCAAATTCATCTGAAATTTCACATTGATGTATTGTTCTTTCTGAAGATTCATTTATCCAACACTACATCAAATCACAAAGTTCTTAGAACTAACACTAGTAGAAGAAGTGAGCTATGTAGACGATTTTTTTAGAAGTCAGGATCTTGAGACCCAACCACACTGTTCTCAACCTAACTGTGTTGTCTACTGTAGCAATTATAACTTTCGTTTAAAGTTATAATTCGTTAAAGTTTGTTATTGACGATTGAAGGTTTGACAGGATAACAGGATTTTGGACATTTGCCATCGTTATGGTTACAATGGTATTTCAATTTGTCGTAATCAGAGAGTCTTAAAGAGAGCTAGTAAAGTTTCAATGTGAAATTATATTAGCATATATTGGTTACAAAAAGCCCACTCATCCAAACAACATTGACTGCAGACTGCAGAAGATTAAAAGACATGAATTCATGAACCGCCAAAAATGTGTACTGAGGCCAAATAAATGTTTGTTTGAATCAAGAAAAAGTACATTTCAAGTTCTTAATTTTGTTGTATCCATTAAATGAAAGTCACCTATAATTAGAATGGTATATAATAAAAAAAATTCTTTATTTGGGTTAGAGCCACACAGCTCTGTCTTACATTTAATTTTAAACGATAATTATCTAAAAGAAATACAAACACGTTTATCTGTTTTAAAGTTAACTATAAATCAACATTCATATGTATTTAAATTCTTTTTCCAATCACTTAAAATTTAATTTTACCCGTTTACACTTCATTCATTACAATTTACATGAGCACAGATTTGCCTAGTGAGCAGCATGATCACGGTCTGTGATAATATGGTTAAGAAAATAGCCAAGAAATCAGACTGATTCTCAATCTCTAATGGTGTTTGGCAAGAAATTCAAAGTTCTACCGTAAATCACTGAAAATAATCTGTTATATGCTTTAATCTTGTGATGGGAGATGTGTAACATAGATGAACTAGAGCGTGTTACTCTCTCTCACTTCCCTTGGTAAAAATCTGAAATATGCCTGCCAAATACATCAAATCTGCCGTAACATCAAAGGCTTCCGGTTCATACCACATTGAAACATTGCTTACACAATTAAATTCTAGAAATATTCTGCCTTTGATGTGGAGAACTATCTGCAGTATGTACAAGTACTAATATAAATCTTATACAATAAAATAAAGTTGTTACTTAAAAAAATTATTTTCCTTCACATGTGGTTTATGCTGTTTTAGCCATGTAATAGAAATTCAGGTGGCGCAGATGGTTTTGGTTGGATAATTTCTTATAGTGTCGAAGCCATAGTCCTTTAAGATAGCTTTTCTCGGGACAGGAAAAACATAAAACCCATTTTTATCACTATCTATATTTTTAACATAATTAATTCTTTTATATAATATAAATAAGGAAACTATATTTTTTTCATATCATATCATATAACACCTATATGTATTTATATGTTAAAAATTATTTTCCTTTAACTTTTTCCATGCCTGATGTGAATATTACCTAATTATGCGTGTGGGCCATTTACCGTTGTTCTCACAATTCTTTGTGGAATAATATAAAAAATGTATCAGTTTTTTTTTCTTAAACAAGGGTATTTTAGGAGTTGTTACTAAAAGATTAAAACATTCAACGTGTATTAACCCAGCAGAAAAGAGAATTGCACCATCAAAATGGTTAACATAGAAACTGGTTATGTCTTTAAAAACATTCTTTTTTTAAACAGATACAAGTATTTTCTGGAATAATTTAATTCAAAAAATTTTAAAAGTTAAATAAAACATTGAAAATGAATATCTGTAGTGGGTATGTTTAATGATAATATAAATTGGATTAACATGTATAATGTCATCTAAATCAGACCACTCCTCATAGTCTTAGTCATATTAATTGCATTTCATTCAAAAATAATGTTAAATCTCCTTTAACTTTTGAATAAGAAATTTTAGAGGGACACAATTTGCGCCGTTTTGTTAACCAACTAGTATATTTTAAACAGTACAAATTCAATTCAAATTGTCAAAGCATGTATAAAAGATATTATTTAAATAATGTGCAAATGGATAGTAAAACGTAAAGTATAAAAATGAAAAAAGTAAATTTTATACCTAAGTATAAGTATCTTAAATTTACACCAATATTCATAAAAACATCAACTGGTTATTTACCCACACAGGATGGATGGATATTTTTATTAAAACTTTTCTCTTGTTTTTTGTG
The DNA here is from genome assembly GCF_021130785.1 of Homalodisca vitripennis. Classification (NCBI taxonomy): domain Eukaryota; kingdom Metazoa; phylum Arthropoda; class Insecta; order Hemiptera; family Cicadellidae; genus Homalodisca; species Homalodisca vitripennis. The sequence continues at coordinate 17,960,165 of NC_060215.1, read as the reverse complement.
TATTATTTTGGGTCGTCCTAAAATAGTATTTCCATTAAAAATTCATGTTATACTATACAGAACCATCACAATACTTTCTCCTATACTCTTACAGAGAAGAGACAGTAGTAAGAGATTCAAGGTGTGGGATCCCAGATTTCTACCGATGTCAGATAGAAATATTTCATGTTGCAAGAGCGATCTCTTACACGTTAAATAAGAGAGTCCTTTCAAAGTTCAACGTTTACTGGTTACAATTTACCGTTTAATTCTCGTACATTTAATTTGCTTGAATTAGCAGACATAGTGCAACAGAAATAGAATCAGCACAAAGCTCTTATTCCAAAGACCTATAAATCAGTGATGCTGTACGTGTTGATATAATCATACATGGCTGGCAGCGGTTAGGCATGAGTCACCTGCACTATTGATCTTATCATCAAATGATCAGACATTAGAAGCCAGATGACTCACTCAACATTACAAGCTAATCAGTTCATCCTTTGTAACCTCTTGCTGATCCATTATAAGCAGGACTCATAAATCTGTCATTTCTATAAGTGAAACCCATACACTGTTAAAATAACACAATTACAAGTATACAGTTTTATAAAATGCACAATAAAAACTCATGTTTCATGTTCAGAACAATGTATTCAATCATTGTTACATTCAATTCAATTTGAGTATTACATCAATGTAATAAAAATACTAAAATTTAAAAAAAGGGCTTGTTATAAGTTAGCATTTTTAGTATAGTATTTTAATTAACTTTGCCATATTTATGTATTTAACACGACAACGTGTACCTTGTCAGGTACACACATAATCTTTCACAACTGCTGTCATGTACCCGATCGGTTACACACCGGGCTTTCATAAAACACGTCTTGCGCTAGATGGAGTACATGTTGCTATACATTCCTAATTTGCGATTTTATTTTTTGCCTATCTTGTTGGTTTGTTAAGTTTGATCCCACGCTTAAATAAATACTTTAGGCTATCGCGTACCCCATCGGGTGCACGTTGCTTAATTTTTAAGGTAGATTAATTTTTTAAGTGTTCCCTTGAGGTACACAGATAAACATTGAAAAATCATATTGAAATACATATTTTGTGCACAATTTTCTTAAACTAAAGCGTTTAACTAAAACGTTTAAAAAAAAAACCATTTTGGTCTTTGCCATTAATATTGAAAAATTGTATTGCAAATAAAAAAAGTTCAGGAAGAAGCCCTTGTTGTGAACGTATTAATATATTATACCTATCATTTAGACCAATGTTCAGAAAAATGTTTTACACTACAAGTAAATATTATTCACATCATCAAAAATATTTATTTTTCAAAATACAATCCACGTATTTAATTTCTTTCTGAACCATTCTTGTTATTTGCTATTTTTTGAGTATTTCCGTCACATTATCTTAGATGTTAGCTATTGTGATATGAGATTCAACATATGAAAATTCCTCTTAAAAACACGAATTTATCTTTTCAAGTATTAATGCTTAAATAGTTTCCTAACGTTTAATTCAGTGAAAAACATCTTCATTTATAGAGTAAAGAGAGGAAATTCTTTCGAACTTTTACACATTAAAAAATTATTGTGTAATTTCTGCATCCAGAAGTTCCTGAAATAGTACTGAACTAGGTGGAGTGTAGATTCTACCTGCGGGTGTAAATTAGTCAGAAGTAAGCCCTCTTTGTGGTAGGTTCTCTTACCCAACACCCTTTTCTCATGATACTATTTATTCCTTGCATTTACTTTTCTTTTTCACCAATGAAGAAGAATGTGCAAGAACACTGTCTTGACAAAATGAAAGAGGGAAATAACTTTGTAATTCAGCGTGAAAGTAAAATAAAAGTTCCTTCACAAAAACATAACTGGACAAAAACTTCCGCCTTACTATAGCATTTACAATAGCATTTACTAAACTGAACTGAGAAGTTGTATACCTCTCGTTCACCAGCACAAATGAGTACCAAAATATCTACCCAGAACAGTGCTATTTTGGGAACTCTTTAGTAGTTCATTATAAAACTAGATTATAAAAATGCTATCAACTTTAAACTGTCAAATTAAAATTTTAAACTAATTTATTTCTTTTTATTAGTATCAGTTTACAATTTTTATTCATTCTGAGAAAAGTTTTTCGTAACAATATCATTAGACATACTGTATCCAATACTTTGGAAAAAGAGTTTCTGTAATTTTATTTTTGTTCTGTTTCAGAGGTGAGAATTGAGAGTGGAACTTGTCGGTTATCACAACTAGGATAAGAATATTGTAATATGGGTAAAGTATATGAAGACACGATCTCATTATCAGTCATCACTCCCTCATGAACCCGTTGTGTTTTAACTATATGTTACGTTTGTCACAGTAACAATTGTCAGTTATATTCTAGTCTGTTTCTATTTCTATATTAACTTCACTGTACAGAATATTGTTGTGCACTTTGATATTGTCTATTTTAATAATGTGCACTGTCAAAGTAGAATATTACCGCATGTAGAATATCTAGAATGAACTTGGCTCGGCCATTGTACATAGATTATGTAAATAGATAATGATTCAATCTGTGTGTGTGTGAACGTGTTGTCTGTGTCGTCTATTATTTCTTGTGTTGTTTCCAAATCAGGAACAAGAGGAAAAGAAGAAAAAGGTAGAGGAAAAGAAAAAGGTTGAGGAAAAGAAAAAGGTTGAGGAAAAGAAAAAGGTGGAAGAAAAGAAGAAGGAGGAAAAGGTAATATTTAAAGAATATGATAGGTTGTAACTATTTTCATAACTTATATGTAAACAACACAAGTTAATACTTTAATTAGATTGTCATACCTAAAAGAATATGAATTTTATGATGTTCTTATATTTGATTATTTGTTCAATCCATCATGAATACGATCAACCATTTATCTTCTTGTAGCATTGTCAAATGACATATTTAAATGATAAATCTAAAATTCTTTATTGGCGTTATTTGAAAAATTAAGATTAACATTATTTTGGTCATCAGTTTGATTTTAATCTCAGTAATAAATGCATTAAATTTTCATTTTGTTTTTCGTAGAAGGAAGAAGTGAAAGAAACTAAGGTCGAAGAACTCAAGGTCACTGAGAGGAGAAAGTCATCCATAACTCAGGTAAGTTTTAGTGAATTTGCTTCAATCAGTTTGTTGACTTCATTTTCAAGAACTTTGTAGATTTTTCAATAAAACTTTGTATTTGGATGGTAGGTTGGGCATTTGTGTATAAAACACAATCATGTGTTTTATATAAAATGTACCATAGTCTGTTAATAACCAAACATTTGAGATGTTCCAATAAAATACAAATGGGAGTCTAAAGTTTCTGTTGAGGTGTGTTTTTACATTTTGGGTTTCTGTTGCTTCGAACAAAGAATTTAATTTTAGGATTTAATTTTTGAAAAGTGTGTTTGAGTAAAAGTACAAAATGATGTTAAATATCAATATTTCATTATGGTTTCTTAAATTTTAAATCAATAGAAATTAACAGCAAGCTATTTATTATGGAACTATATCTCGACGTTTTACTAAATCTTTTCAGATATCCTGTGGCTTGGAATGATCAAAAAACTGAGTCCAACCATTTAAGTTACTAATTTTCGGATTCTACATGTCAATATCTGTCTTTCATATGAGGTGTTCGTCACTATCCTAAAACTTGAATATTTGGTACTTTTATTGAGTTTACTTTAAAAAAATTAGTTATTGTGTTAACTCTTACTACCAATGACCTCTTAAAAATTTAATAACTAATTCTGACATTTTTTTCCTTTTTTGTATGATACCATGACCTGTTTTCTTTGTAGATAAAGCTGAACCATTTGTGAAAAATGCACGAGCTCTGTGATTTTGTAGTATTTTTATTTTATTGTTTATCTCGAGTTTTATTCCTTTGTTAGAGTATTTTTGTAATTTATTGGAACTCTTGAGCATTATCACTTTTAATTCCTATTTGCTGTAAATTCAACATTTGTCAGATACAAGGACATTCTGGTAAATTCGTAGAGAAGAAACCTATTGTACTGATCAATGGACTGGTACAATCTCTTTTAGAAACTGGCTTCGAAAAGATTTACATTTTGTAATTACTTGACATACTAACATGTGCTGAACATAGAGTAATAATCTAATTTGGGTAGAAATCTGTAACAGTTCCTTCAAAAGGTGTTACTAACTCGCTTTCACGAGTGCTGCCATCTTTCATATTGAACCTGTTCACTGTTTCGCTCTCCCTACTCAACAATTTTACTACCACTTATTATGCTGATCATTTCGACCCAACCAAATGATTATCGGACTGTAAATTTCTTTACATCTGACCACAAATATTTTTTTTATTAAAACAACAAATTTAAACAATTTTCTACGTACGCTTACAAACGAAATTGTGTTCTATCAATATCTAAACTCTTATGTTAACGTTTCTCATTATAATTTATAAATTTCTATAATTTCTAACTACCTTCTACAACTACAGTTTTGCAATTTAGAATTAGAATAAGATTTTATTTACCGTTAAATAATATCTCTATTACAATAGGTTTCGTAAATGGTACATAAAAGTACTAAAACTAGTTTAAAATATATAAACAATCAGAATTTAAAAAATCGTCAGTAGTGTAAAAGGCTTTAGAAATAGTAATTTTGAACTTATTAATAGGCTGATCCCTAACTAACTTATACCTAGTGTTATATTCATGTATTGAACTCTGACTGTCAAATTTATTTATATTTTCTCTAATATAAATTAAATTGTTATAAATATATATATATATAAAGAAAATTTAGTGGTAACAAATTTCAAAGTATTTAAAAATTAAAAGAGTATAACACAAATAAGTTATAGTAGGTTTGCTCAGAATAAATCTTTGAATATTCTTAAACTAAAATTTCAGAACCACACCAATATATATATATATATATATATATATATATATATATATATATATATATATATCTTATTGCTCTCTTAGTAAAGAGCAAATTTTAAACTATGCCAATAAAGCACTATACTATACAAAATATCTATGCTAAACATTGACTTCATTCATTGAACAAGTTTCTTAGATCAAAACCCATCATGGCAGATGTGGTTGCATGCCGGTTTTATCTGATCTTGCATGTGTTGTACAGAAAGAAGAAATTGTGAAAATACAAGAGGCCAAACGGAAATCGAGCAAGGCAGAAAATGGTCCAGAGGAGGTGTGTATTCAGGCAAAGACCTTCATGGGAAAAGGGTCTGAATATTGTATTATCAGTTGGTCAAATAATCATTTTTGTCTTGATTTTTACAAAATAATGATATAGGTTATTATTGTGTGGTTAAAGGTAAAACATTACAAAATGTATGATTAAATGTGTTACGTGTAATCGAAATTGGAAAATATTAAATAAATCGAATTAATACTATGGATGTATATCATAAAAGAATACTAGGTTTAATACTAATCTAACAATAAATAAACAATAATTTCAGTAAACAACAATATATTTTAGCTGTTTTTAGGAAACAATATTAAATTTGCTTTCCTCACTAGTTTTAGAACTAAAGCAAACATTATTTTTAAATGATAAATAATGTTTAATGAAACAAAGCAGGCTTGAAACATTATATTATTTACAAGAATATATTGATTTTATAAGAAGACGTTATGTGCAGTTGTAAAACTATAGAAATTTATTTTATCATGTACAGCTTTGAAAAGTCTGTATGTGTGCATGGGGATAAAAAACAAGTAACAAGTTTTTTTTTCTTTCTTTATAAGTTATTCTATTGTTAACCGAGTTCAATGAAGTATTATTCACAATATATTACTGAAATAAATAACAGCTATTTGTATTATTTACAATGGTTTATTTCTGCAACTCAGTTGGTTCAATATTGTACTTTAAATGTAAGTTTAGGCACCATAAATGTTCAAATATATAAATGAAGTTTTAATAAACTGTATTCAAATTGACAATTATTCATAAAACTAGTAAAATAATAGTGTGTATTGTAAAATTTGAGGGCTTGAACAGCAGAATCAATATAATACTTTGAAGCAACATTAAATAGAATGTTGTTTAAACAGTACATGCTATAGTTGAGTAAAGGAGGTATTCATAAAACATAGTTGTGTGAGGATAAATTTTATCACGAATTATATAACATTTTCAGTAACTCACACTTCTTTCATGGTTACATCTAAAAGTTTCTAGTAACTCCGTATGGCTTGTAGGAGAAGGAGAACCACCAGTTAGATAAAAAAGTAAAATGCTAAGTCCTATAAAAATGCAAAGGATTTCACTGTTATTTACCGTACAACAATCCCATGCTATTTCTTTACTTGTTTTGCTGTGTGTATAAATAAACCAGGAGAAAGAACATAAAATATTAATAATAACCGTTTACCTTGGGAAACACCTAGCGTTAATGTGTGGAGCACTCAAAGAAACACTTTACAAGAAGAGGTGTTGTTGTTTCATTAGTTATTCCTCATTCTCTAACAAGCCAAATTGAACCCGTTACTATAAATCAAATAAAACAGGTGCAAACTGGAACTTGTTAAAATAATTATAGAAATGATATTTCTAGAGAGAGTAAAAGCCAGGAGGACTATTTGCGGAGGCAGCTGCTACTATAATTATTCTACGGTTACTCGGTTACTCACGACTGCACCTTTCAGGCTTTGTACGCCCACTTAGCAATATTAATAACATTAATAAAGAAACGGCCGCAAATAAAACTCACACTTAACTCAACCTTGCAGATACTTGGAAGCCTCTTACCTTTTATTCATGCTCAGTCACCAAAACCTTTTCATTTTTAGTATCAAAAAGGCACAATAAAAATAAACAGTTAAATTAATATATATTAAATGCCATGCTTTAAAACTCCATTATACGATTTATTTACAAATTCTTATTTAATTTGTAAAACCCTTTAACTTTTTTCTTAGTTTGATAACTTTTTTAATTTTTCAGCAGGTATGTGACTTTTTAGTTTATATTAAAATATTAAAACTTGTTTGTATTTTTTAAGGTTGTGGAGACTAAAGTGGAACAGAAGTCCAAAGTAGAAAAGGTAATTATGTCATAGCAGAAATGTAATCTAAGTTGTAATAATGGTCTTAGATTTTTAACTCTCCATTAGTTTCATGGAAATTAAATTTTTTATGAAAACTTCATCCAGTGAACTTTTAGAGGCTTAGTAAAGTTGATATGTGAACACTTGATACATTCAACAATGTTCAAGATGCTAAAATTTAGTTTGATTTTGGATAAAGATGAAGTAAGTGTTTAAATATAAATTTACCTGCAAATAAAAATACAAACTCACTTAGAATCTGAATAAAGGTTTTCCTTCATATGTATGTTTCATTCAATTGAATATTAGGTGTGTGAACAAAGCATTTTATGTTGTACAAACCCATATAGTTTGCACAATTTTGTATTACTATTTGAATTTTATTCTTTTGCAGAAAGAAGAAATTGTGCAGAAAAAGAAAGTATTGGTGAGTAACTGTGTGCTGGTTATAACAATAGAGGAAAGATCTGTTAGAAATGAAATTCTGGCAATGGTAAAAGGACAAACTATGTTTTGCGTTTGAGTTTTGTAAGGCAAACGACACAGTTCTTACAATTTGTTTTTTGTGGTTTTTGTATATTAGGTTACAATTAGGAAGGAATAGTCTGAAGGTGGGTAACATTGGTTTGATTTTCAAATTTCAGTGTTGATTGGCCTGTGTTATACGATTTGTACATTGTAAATAGGTACATTGTAAAAACATGTAAAAAGGGCTTTTATGCCTGGACTTTTTGTTGTTTTTTTGTGTTTTGAATGTATAGACTAGGATACAAACTTAGATGTTTGCCCTAGTATGTGTGTAAAAACGAGATCAGACATCTTGTTTTTTAAAGTTGATTTTGTTGTCACTCATACTTAGTGTCATGTGCAGAAGAGGATTTTTACACATTTTCAAATAACATATTTACGACATTTAATAACAAAAAATGTTTTTTACAACCAAGGCAGAAAAATAAGTTTACTGTAGAAACTATAACTGACTGTATGAAAGCAGCATCAGAATTATAGATATCATAGACTGTACATATTTGTGCCTTAGTTTATAGAAACTGCTGTAATTACAAGAGCTTTTGCATGCTTTTAGAAACAAGATGATATGAATGGTGATGATAAGATAGCTCCAGCTCCTGCAAAAAAGGTGAGAATTATGCAAAATAATATACTGTATAAATATATGCCTCAGTCATATATTATTTTGTGTTACTAAGTGTAAATAATTCACCAACATTTACAGTTAATTTATTGTAGTTTATAGTATAAATTATACGTTCAGTGCAGTGAATTTACAAGAGCTTTAAACTAAATTTAACTACTAGACCAAAAACACTTCAATATCACAGTATATTTAAAAATATAATGTGATAACTTTTCAAAACAAATCACGTGTACTTTAAATGTGACAGTTCATTCATATAAACGTTATATCACACACAGATTTATGTGAAACACACTTTTGTGTCATAACTGAAATGTAACTTCAAAGAGTGGAAATATTTCTCTTAAGCGTAATGTACATGTACACCTTGTGACTAATTGAAGTCCTCTCTCTAACAGAAGAGTGTCGTCAATGACACCCAGTCCAGAACTAACAGAGAAGAACCTGTAGTAGAGAGTCCGGAGGAGTCAGAAACAGAGGTAAACACTACACGGACACCACATTTTAAGTATATTCCCATTGAGAAATCTAAAAAATTTGTGACGGAAAGAGGTGTAGAAACAGATCCTACCTGTCTGTCAGTTGGGAAGAAATTCCTCTTTACGTCACTTTTACTTATGAGTGCAGTTGATATACAGTTCAGAACTAAAAAGTCCTTTAGAACGCTTAAAATACTACATTGTAAAAAGACACACCCCAGTATAGAATTCTCAGTTTAAAATCAATTCTGAGCTTTCATGTACTTTTTCATTATTCAGTTGCTTTAATTCCTTCTCATGCCATTTGGTAAGGGGCCTTTATGGCACAATAATATAACTTTTCTAGAGTTATTTTGCCGAAATAAAAAAAACAATTCAATACTGAAAGTTCAAAGCACTTTTGAAATTTTTCTTCCTTGAGTTAGTTTTAGTATTATGAAAAAACTAATGCAGTATTTTTGGCAAATAAATCTACTTTTACACAAAACATAAAATGTCAATTGTTTCGCTTCTATAGAAATTGAAGAAGAAACAAAAATCATTTCAGCTGTTAAAAATTGTCTCACACAGCTTCTTTTAATTTCAAATTGATACTTGATTTGTACCTATAAAAATAACAATATTCAGTCATCTTGCATGTAACAATATCAAGCCGTAAACATTTTCTGAGTTACAGAATATTTCTTCAGTAACAAGATAATTCATAATATAAAATACTGTTTTGATTTGACAAATCATTTATTGCACACTAACCCATGTTGTAACATTTGATTTGTGCAGAGTGAAGAGTCAGTTGTGGAAATAACAAAAACTCAAGAGGTCGATAAGAAACGCACAGACAGTATAGCAAAAAAGGTACACAAACATTCATCTGTATGGATAGAGAGCAATAATTATTATAACTGACATATTATTTTGTTTATTTTTAAACACTTACTGTTCAAAAGATACATACTCTCTCGTTTAACATATGATGTGGGCACAGGTAGACATTTATAACACTGTATAAAAATAGTTGAAGCAATGATATACATTGTGAACGTAAACAAATCCATTTGAACACTTTCCAGCTTGGACTTGTAGCTAGACTGAAACGTATATTTTGAAACTGGCTGAGCCGTACACTATTCGTAAATTATTTACTGTATTAACTTTAATTCATGTTGGTTTTGTATATATGTAGAAACAAAATAAGAGAATATCTAACAATATTCATTTTTAACTTTATCACGATATGGTTCAAGCTAATAATACATGTGAATTTATTACAGCTTGAACTCTAATATTGTTCTTTGTTGTTTTTCCAATGTTCAATGTTACAAACTAGTTAAATATCAATAATTAATGTCTCAGCCACAAAACAAAATATTGCCAGCCTTAAAACTGTTTTCTTGGTCAATAATTAATTACCACAAGTTTCATTAAATTTACAAAATATTAATTTTTATATTTCAAATCCCACAGTTGTTGAATGAATTACTTAAATAATAGTTTAACACATTTTTATCACAGTTATAAGCCAAACACACATCACTTAATTTACAATCAATAATATTATATAATAGTGAACTCTGTCTCTAGTCCATATGTTTTCTCCAGGAGGAGCCCAAACAAGAACCTCCAAAAGTAAAAGAACCTCAGAAAAAGGCTTCCCAGGTGAATAATTACATCATTATCTTACACCACATTATATATATATATATATATATATATATATATATATATATATATATATATATATATATATATATATATATATACTTAATATTATTCATTATTTCGAATACTGCATAAGAAGAATACACTTATAACAATACAAAATCATACTGAAGATCATATTGCATATTACATTATTATAATTGTGTATTACAAAAGCTTGCATTCAATCAGTTCAGAGTTACACTCTATATTCTTTCTATGAAAAATTAATTATATTTTCTAAACTGCAATGGACTAGTAGGTCTGTAAATTGTGCAGAATCATGTGTTAAACATTCATTTAGCACTCTATAGAATGTTCAATGAAATAATTGTTCTGTCCAGAATATATTGCAAAGCCTGGTCCAAAAATAGAAGAGCAAAGAGAACCCATCCATTAAAGTATTTCCATTCACATAATTCACTGTACGCTTATTAACAAGAGCCATTTATCACTTTAATTAGGTGGTTATAAAAACAATGAAACTGTATACAAGCACATTTATTTTTGGATCGAACAAAACCTGAGGACCAATTTACAGGCTTTCATAATTGAGAATATAACTGATTGGTATATTTAATGAGTGGAAGGAGAAGTGACATTATTTGCCAAGAATAGGAAGAGGTCGAGTTGCCAACAGAAAACATAATGCAGTCTGTATTTTACACGGCCTATAATGAATCAGGGCAAAACTGACATGATCTCTAAACATTATCTGATGGTTGGCACGGTCCTTATCGTCTAGTTGGCTGTGTATATATCTCTCCCTCTCGTATTATACTAATTCTTTTTATTTTTGTCATCTTATTCTATCCGTTATAAGTGTTTTGCTTTCAAAGAGAGCTTGTTTCAGCATAATGGTCTTGGCCGGGCACCTTAATATTTCTTCTGCCAAAGGATGTGGTAAATTGTGGTAAATGTAAATTGTGTCCGCTGGTGCTCGATGGCTATTCACGTGGCTATTAATGTGGCTATTCATCGGTCTATAGCTACACGAATAGATCAGGTTTCGCATTCTTGTTCTCTGCCAGATGCCGTGGCCAGCTGGCTGTTTTTCAATCAGTTTTGTTGTGGGATCTGCCAGTTTTCGGGAGTTTAGTCCTCTGGAAGGTGGAAGATTGTCAGGTCCGGGAGGGAGTGGGAGAGTGGTCGTGTCAGTTGTGTCGGGATGTCCGGTCGGGCCTCGACTCTCGGTCGTTAGTCTGCCAGTCCGAAGTTCACTCGTCCATTCATGTGTATCCTTGTCTCAACTCAGTAGCAGGTCTGTTCTGTTCTTTGGCATCTGTCAAAATCCTTCTTGTTTTATTTGCTTTATAACATGTACTATTAACTCGACTGTTTGACAATAGACGTTTACTTCCTATTAACTAACTGATTGAGACTTGAAAAATCATAAAGTGGAGAAGAAACATCGCTGAGCCAAAAAGAAATTGTGTACTCAGGAGGTGGAAATCCACAAATAAAATGTGCTAAGAATTTTTTTTTTTTTTCACATAGTCTCTTAAGTACTTTAATTTGTTCAGTATTACATATATTTATTTTTTAGTCCCAAACTATTTGTTCTCTCATGTATGGTAATGTGAAGAAATGTAGAAACAATTAATATTACTCATAATACTTACTTCTGATGGCTCTGTATAAGGCATTTATCTTTACAGACCTTTGAAAATTAAAACTGATTTGAGATCATATGGTTCATACAGTTTTTAGTGTTAGGTACATCTGCCAGTCCTCTCCATTCATTGCACTGTTTGTTGTTTTATCTCATTTTAAGAACACAAAACCTCCAGTAAAACAGTTATATAATAATTAATATTATTTTTACTAATGGTCACATCCCATATGTATTATTTTTGAAAATAATGGTTAGAAACATTTTTATTTATAAAATTTATGTAACTTACAGTTGTTTTATGACTTATTTGTGATTTTTAAGTGATTTATTTAATGAATCATGTAGACAAGTTTAGTTAAAATTAAATGCCAACTAACATCAGTTTATTCAAAAGAATTGTCATATGCTTTAGGTACAATCAAATAATAAATGTATAAATATAGTGTGGGATAAAGTCATAATTATATTAGTCTGAAGTATAACTTTTTTTAAATTATGAATAAGGCATGCCTTTTATAAAAAAAAACTATGTTTATATGTGTTGTAAATTAATGTTTATTGAAATACTTTTGTATAAAAAAATCATTCACTTCTATAACAATGTGTATGTGAATATATTAACAGTTAAAAATACAGAAGTTTAGGATATTTCATCAAAAATTAAATATAAATACAATTTAACTGTACATACAAGTATAACATTAGTACAAAGATTTGGAGTGTTTGTTGTTTGTTAGATATAGCTGTAGAGGACCAGAATGGTGTAGCATGTATGTTCTATTTAGGAGGAACCAAAACCAGAACCAAAGGCAACAGAGGCTGTGAAGAAAACAGTCAAAAAGGTAATTGATTCATACAATACAAACTACTTTCCAAAACTGATAAAAAGATATAAACAGTGTACATAATACCAGTGAAGTACTTTGAGTTTGGACTCGTTTTACAAAATTTCAGTCATTCTAAGAAAGAACATATTTCAGTCTTTTTATTAACTTCAGCACAGACCATCAATGTAGAAACATTTTCGTAACATTGGTCTGTAACATTAAAATCCAATATTACCTACATTAGGGACAAGAATTTATGACACAGTAATCTTTCATTTATTTAGTAGATACCAAAGTTGTATTTAACATATAATTACGTTTTTTTCAACACAGGAAGAAGTAAAGCCTGAAACTCCTAAAGCGAAAGACACTGACAAGAAACCTTCTATAAAGGTACATTTACAGCAGTTTTATTCATTCTGTCTGTATTCCCCTTTGGTATTCTAGTACTGCTTCACTTTTACTTTGTTTTGAATAAACTCATGCTAAATGCATCCAAATCATCTAGTTATCACAATCATATTCAACTAAAACTGCTAGGTGGCTGCTTGACCTTCTGCGCTACAAATAAACTACCAGAAATCTGGAAACGGCTTAAAAACTTGGCTATCCTTATTTTCTAAAATAAGGTTGACATGAGTCAACACTCGATGATAGTGGCCTCGTATTTCTGCTTGCATCTTGTCATAACATTTGTGCTTAATTCGGCCATAGAGTACTCGGAAGCGCTGGCAGTAATCTTGCCAACGCCATTTGAGTGCTAGCCATTCATTGTGTCACGCCAGCAATTCATTTACAACCAAACATTGTTTATTAATGCATAATGAAATTATTGTTGCTTTATTTCTACATTAACAAATACTGGTAGTTCTATGAACCAGTGCTGTCTTTATGACAGTTTTAGAAATAACACTGCACCAGTTCATCGAAGGATAAAAAAACTCGTAATACCATCAAGTTTATGTTACTACCTTATATTTCACAAAGTTAATAGCTATTTCAGTTTTTTACTGCACTCAGTAAGAAAAAAGTATTGTAAAGGTAAAATATCTTGGTCTTTAGTGGAAATATACGTTCTGGGGACTACTAAGTCAAAATAAATTACGCAAACAAAAACATACTTCTGTATAGGTGTATGTATATAAGCTCTGGTCATCAGCAAACAAATAAAATGATTTTGACCTAATATGACATGTAATTTACCAAAAAAAACATGTTTTAATAAAACACTTAGTTGCAAAAGTAACAAATATTTTGTAAAAGAATTCACACCACACATTTTTTAAAGTTTTTTTTTTACATTTCATAGTTTATTAAATAAAATAGTTGACAAAATAGTGCATGTATTTATAAGTCACTTACAAATGTCATAAGTTTCGAATTTTAATGTTGGGTAAAATGTAACTCAAACCACTATAGAGACCATTAAAAAGATTATCTAGTTATAAATTAAATTAGACATGTGCATGTCATTAGATAAATAAATATCTTCCAAGCTCCTTTCCCTTGTATTACATTTTTTATGTATAAATTTTGAAACCAAATTAAGTATAATTTTTATTTCGTTTAAAAATTATCAAGTGATTTTGATTCAATATTGATTACTTTAAATTCATTAAAATAATTAAACTCGCATGAGACGTACCTGCATAAAATCAATTTAATTTATAAGTAAGGGGAGAATAATTGTTGTATATTTTGCAAACTATATTAAGCAGTCTACAAATTTATTTAAATTTTACATAGACAGTTATTTCTCAAAACAAATTCTTTAAAGGAACTATAACTATTACAAATAATTTAAACTATTCAAATAAAAGGATATAACATAAATAATTTAATTAAAATAATAATGTTAATGGAATGGCAAGTTTCTTGGATTTGTAGACTCAATGACATGGCTTTAATGTTGTACTTTTTATGGCTCATCATACTCATAAAACGTAGAAGATTAAATCTCCATAAATAATTGCTCATTGCTTTTAATTGATTATTCCCTTGTTTTGCTTGGCATGTTTTACAGTTCAATTTGTTATTATATTGCTGTAGAATTGTTCACAATATATTTTATTGTTCTTCGTGTGAACTCAATTATTAAATGTGCACTTACAATTTAAATGTGATTGATATAAGTATTACCGTTAATGATTTTTTCTTTCCACGTTGTGACCTACCGTCTAAACCTTTGCTATGGTTTAAACCATATGGAGGTAAATATTTCCTGTCTTGAGGGGTAACAGCAATAAATATTGTGCTTTCCTAATTTCTGATAAATTATTATTAGACAGAGTATAAAAATGAATAATTTTTCAACATGTTTTCTAATTATATATTTACTAGGATATCACATTTGATTACTCTGTCGGCTAGCTAATTCTGAGGTGGCTTTTAAACCTGCAAATTCTAGTACCCCCAGAAACATGGTCTGATTAAAAAATCATTTTAACAGTATATTCTTTGCATGTAAGAACACAGAACAACTTCACATAATTTTTAGAATACAATATTCTCTAACAGTCTTTAATTATGAAGGATAGACATGACAGATCTGGACATTTTCCTATATCTAAATAAGTTGCAAAAGTTTAGTAGATTTACATTAAAAGATTCCACTGACACAATTACACAAAGCATGTGTGTGTGTTTGTGTGTTCCATCTAGGAAGAAGCTAAGGATGGTCAACCAAAACCAGAGGAACCGAAGAAAAAAGCAACTTCTAAGGTGAGGTGGTAGGGTTTTAGCAGTTTGACATGTCACGAAAATTCCACAAAACCTGTATACAGAGTGATAAAAATTCTTCTAAATCCAAATAAACAATGATGTTATTCTGCCCAAATTTATAAAGTGGCTGCTGAAACATTAAAAAATCCATATTATGTTTTGAAACAAAAACCATTTCACTTTACTAACAGGTAAATGTAGTTTTTAATGAGTAATCTTTTCCTAAATTTTTTCACTTTTTATTTTACTGTCACGTTCCAAAATTGGGGATCAAGAATTTAATTTGTGACTCTTCATTTTTTTGTACTATCTATTCTTAAATATTAAAGGAAATGCTTATCAAATAATACTCATGGTCTAAGTTTGTGTAAATTTTATATCAGTGGTACTCTTGCTAATCATCTTATATTAGTACATTGGAGTTGCGAGATAATGTTAATTTTTTTTAAACTGGAAATTCAAAGCACATCTTTGGAAAAAATTAATGTTTTTCAATGAATCTATTAAATAAGTAACAATACTTGAAAACACACCCACATAAGCATGTGTTTATATGTAGGAAGAAACAAAGCCCGAACCAACTAAACCGGAGGAAACCAGGAAACCATCAGTCTCAAAGGTGAGTGTCCATCCTTCGATCATATTTGCAGGAATAAATGTGACTAAAATGAGAATGCACAAGTACAATAACAACACTGCACATGTGGTGTACCATATACAGAATGGAGCACATATGTTGTATTAGATCAATCCAAAACCAGTTTTTGAAAAAATTACTGTTTTATTAAAACTAAAACTAAAAATAATAGAATCTTATTTTGAAAAAAAAAATTGAATCTTGGGGATAAAATAATTTTTTTAATTCCTTTTCTTTGTTTTACTTAATGTATCATTTATCTAAACGAATTTCAATATCTGAAAGTTGTAAATCGTATAATACACTTATAAATTTTAAAATATTTAAAAAAGGACATTACAATATTCATCGTGGTACATACTAACATAATATGATGGTCATTTATTCATCACAATAATTAATCAATTATATTAAATAATAAATTTATTAGTCAGATTGATAAGATCCACAAAAGTGCAATAAGAATAAAAATTCATTTTTCAATAATAATTTCTCAAAACATTTATGTAAGAGAAATCTCAATGGAAGTCTTTTAGCACAATACTGGTACTTTCATTGAATGCATTATGAAATCAGTTTTAAAAATACATTCACACCATTTATACACATTTATAGGTTTGCTCTTTCACTATGTTTGCTTTATATTTATTAACATCAATAACAAATATCACTGCACACCAATATAAATATTGTTAGTAACACTGTTTGGATACAGAAACAGAAGTTGTGTGAATGTGATATTGTGTTTTCTTAGGAAGAGACTAAACCTGAACCGAAAAAGCCTGAAGAAACGAAGAAAAAGCCTATTTCTGAGGTAAATGTTGGTAATAAACATACATAATAAACAATTATATTTTATTTCATTACAATGCGACATACATTAAGATACAGTTGTAAGTTCTTCATACACAGATGATTTGTAAACTTTTTGTCTTAATGAAAGTTAATCAAGTAACTGCAATACTACAGAAATAGGAACTAAATACCCCCCACTGTGTACATAGAACTGTAGATATAGTTCACTAATGAGTAACTGTGAAGTTCCGTAACTAACATAACAAATAGTAGCAGTTAAAACTGCTTGTGACCAGTGTAGTAAAGCATGTTTATGTATGTGTTACACTTCAGGAGGAGCCTAGTCCCCAAGTTCCGAAGGCACCCTCTGTACAAAAAGAACCTCAACCCAAGGTATGAAATTCACTTCCAAACTAAACATATCTTAGATGTTTCCACTTGTAAAATGGATTAATTACAAACACGTGTTCATTTCACATCGTGTGTCTTATAATATGCAAATTCATGTGTGAGGGCTTTGTGTTTTATGTGAATGATATGTACAGAAAATTTCACATTCTGAAGGTGTAAACTTTTTTACTAACCCTTCAAAATTTGCGAGTACTTTTTTACTTTATGTGATACATGTATATTCCTTGTGTATGAGAACAAATAGAAATGGCTTTAATCAAATCGCACATTATTACATTATACTTAAATATTGGATGTGTACATAGTAAATTATCCATTAAGGACTGCTTTACTAAATTTTTCCCTTGAACTAAAATCAGATCTTGTAATCATCATGAACATTACTCCAAAAAATACTTTGAGGCCCACACTATTCAAACTAAAGTTTTGTTTTAAGTTATTTAATGTAAACCAGCCACTATGTTAAAAGAAAGCATGAAGCATGATTGTTGTCTTTGATGTAGGAAGAGAAACAGCCAGAACCAAGCAAACCCGGAGAAGTCAAACCTAAATCAGCCTTTAAGGTGAATATTTGTCAAGCATTTTACACAATATTTCATAATATGAGTACAATTTCAGCTCATTCATAACCAAGCACTATTTTCACACTTCTTTCTAAAGAAGGACAATTTATTTTTCAACCTTTATTTTACGTTTTAAAAGTTTAGCCATTACTATTAGACAACACAACACAATTCTGACACGAGCATGAACATTTTTTGTGTTATATGTAGGAAGAGACAAAACCAGAACCAACAAAACCAGAGGAAACCAGGAAACCAACTGTGAAGGTGAGAATTCTTTCTTGAATTTCCATTTGTTCAGTCAAAACATATGGTTTTGGTTCAAACATTTTTCATCAATGCAATGCCCATAAAACACAATGCTAAGTTACACAATGCTAAACACACTTGCAGTTCCTTCATATAATTGATAACAATTTATTGTGAAACTTATAATTTATGAATATAAATATTGTGACATTCCATATATCTAGTGTGGTTGATATTGTAATTTCCAAAAAAATAATGTTACTGTAGAAAATGTTGTTAAAATATCATAATACTTAGTTCTCTACACTTTCCTTTCCAATTATATTTAATGTAGAAACCAGCGCATGCGCGTGCACACACACACACACACACACACACACACACACACACACATAGGGTACAATGTGAATAATATTGGAACGATGTGAGTTTAAGTGAATTTAGTAACCTTCTATTCTTCTTCACTTCAGTTTTTTTACCTCAATCTTTAGTAACTTGGTGATGACCTTGGTAGTAGCTGTAAAAATAATAAAAAATGGTGTGGTCATAATAACAACTTACAGAATTATATATATATATATATATATATTTTTTTTTTTTTTTAAAGAAACTAAAATGTACAAGAGGTTCTCAAGTAAACAACAAATCTCATATGTTTACTGATGGTGGTTATGAGAAAACTGTAATTCATAATTTTTTTAACAGATAACTGATCATACATTGGCTATAGCACATTAAATATACCAGTACATAATTGAAAAATTATCATAGAAACAAGGAAAACATAAAATGTACACATCAACAAACTCACACAAATATTGGTAATATTTTTACAAAATTAATTTTTAAAATATGTGTATCGATGTAATGTGTAACAATAACAGTCACATATTTAAAATAGTCTAACTAACAAAATAAAGAATGGACAATCTGAAATTATTTATTAGACCTAGCCAGTTAAAACATATAATTACTTTATTAATTGCACATATTGACACTATTTAACAACAAACTGTAGAAAACAGCCAAACTAAAACTGAACAGATGTGTGTGCAACGTTGGATGCAAGACCAGGCAAGAACGATTGCCTTTCACGACTGGGACCCATCCAATTAAGACTAACCCTACAGTAATACCTTTTAATCTTTATTTATACACTTGGCTGCAACACAATGTAAACCGTTTGTATGATCAGATGAATCGTTCTTTTTTTATCGGTTTCATCTCCTGCTTAAACGCGTTCCACATTCGTACTACGCCACTCGCCTCATTGTACGGTACACGTAATTAAAATACCTCAATAATTTGTTTTCATTACCACACACTGTTTAGTTGGTAGACATCACAAATTTCTACACAGAATTAAGTGATTTTCGTTTATTTCTATCGTAACAGAGTAGGTTTTCACCGTTCTATTTCTACATGTAACAGTATAATTTGTACATCATGTGAAATCAGTAGGCAAAGAACTTGACTTATAGAATCACAGTAAATTTTGAAACTTTAAGACGTAATTAAGTGTTTATTTTGGAGAGCTGGTTGGTGCTTAGTCTAAGGTGTCAGACTTTAAGTGTTCAAATCCTGTCTGTAATTGGAGGATTTTTATCAGTATTGGTGATCTTTCACTGTACTGGTTTTCCCCTCAATCTGCTTTACGTATCCTCATAAAGGGCTGTGCTCTTTGGGAACATGGAGAATGAGATTAATCACTGTAATATTACAGAAATAGGAACTAAATACCCCCCACTGTGTACATAGAACTGTAGATATAGTTCACTAATGAGTAACTGTGAAGTTCCGTAACTAACATAACAAATAGTAGCAGTTAAAGCTGCTTGTGACCAGTGTAGTAAAGCATGTTTATGTATGTGTTACACTTCAGGAGGAGCCTAGCCCCCAAGTTCCGAAGGCACCCTCTGTACAAAAAGAACCTCAACCCAAGGTATGAAATTCACTTCCAAACTAAACATATCTTAGATGTTTCCACTTGTAAAATGGATTAATTACAAACACGTGTTCATTTCACATCATGTGTCTTTTTATGTGCATATTCACATGTGAGGGCTTTGTGTTTTATGTAAGCTGAAATTATATCTTCTGAATGATATGTACAGAAAATTTCACATTCTAAAGGTGTATACTTTTTCATTAACTCTTAAAATTTTTACAAAATCCTTTTTTATTTTATGTGATACATATATATTCCTTGTGTAACAGAAATAGTAAAAGCTTTGGTCAAACTGTGATAAATAAGTATTTTCACCTTTATAATGCAGCAACACATTAAATCTGCATGAACAAATAAACATAGATGTTTACGTTGAAAATATTTAATTTTGATCAATATATTTGAATTATGTACAGAACAATCACACACAGTATCAAGAATGTAATGTATTTTTTAACGCCAACAAAACTCACCTTTACACAAATTATAAAACATTGATACCAATTATGAGCAGTACAATAAATTGTTTTGTTTGATTCATTAGTTTTTCTGTAATTTATATGATTTTAAAAGTTTCAAAATCATAGCTACTTCTTAATACTTCTATCCTATATAATCTCTGTACTTGTGAACTACCATCAACTTTATGTAATTAACGTTTATATGGTTAGCAACCCTTTGAGTAAATAATATATGTAATTAACAACCTAATCTGTGTGTTTATGTGTCATGCGTGTGTTGTTTTAATACAGGAGGAGAATAAATTGGAACCAGCAAAACCTGGAGAAATAAAGAGGAAGCCTTCAGTTAAGGTACACACACAAACATTATTCATTTACTTTTTTAGATAAAGATACAATAACGGCACAGTTTAAATCTTTTCTTGTTAAAAATTATAAATAATTGACCTATAGTGAATTAATTTAACTGAATAAAGGATTAACAGTATCTGTAAAACATGAATTATGAATGTTATCTGTTCAAATATTAAATACAATATTTTCAGCTAAAAATATGATAAAATAATAATTATAATTATATAATAATAATATTTTGTATCTTCGATTAAAAAAACTTTTAAACCTTTTCACATATCATTCAAATAACACATTAATACTATATAGACTGTTCTACTTCAGAAGGTAGGACAGAACATGTGGTTGTGGGTATGCTACCTAGATTATTTGTGTGTTTAACCTCTTGATATGGACTCTTAAATTTTGTCCGATGCAGGAGGAAGTGAAACCCGAGGCTCCCAAACCAGCAGAAACAAAGAAAAAACCTTCTGTTAAGGTACATTACATTTTAAATTTACATACTCAGATTATATTCATACAATACAATTTTCAGTTTCATCACAATGGTTTAAAATTAGGTTATGACAATATATTTGGCAAACCGTAAAACATTAAAAAACAAGAAAGTTGTAAAACCTTCTACAGATAATTGATTATACTTTTTAGTAGTTTATACATATATTTTACCAACCGTTTTTGTGGTGCAAATACTAAGAACAATTATTTAATTTTGTCCGTACCATATTCATGAACTGATGACAAGTCATCAAATCCAGACTTCATGATTTTGCCGGTTCAGTGGAATTAGCTCAGATGGTAACTGGAAGATCGATGCCAGAATACTCTGCTTGCGTAATTCTGTTGCTTTGCTACGCAGGACCTGTGGGTTCCAGTTGAGTGCGCTGGGACAATATCGGGTTTAGCTGGACCTTTCAGTCCCACGTACAATGTTGGAGATATGGGCTCATTTTGCTATCAGCACTAGAGCAGCACCCACATAATCATTCCTAGTGTATGAGGAAGAGTGCCCTTAATACTAACGAGCATTTTTCCTAATTCTGCTCTTTCTTGAATTTCATTATCACTTAAAATTGTCATAAAATTAATGGCTACAACATCTGCAAGCCATTACTTTTTTCTATTTTAGTGAACATTATATTTATTTCATATTTTTTATCAATTTTATTGTTTTTTACTTTCTGGGCCACTGGTACATTTAAGTATTTTGACACTTTTCTTAATTTCTTCAATTTTTATAGCATGTAGTTTTAATGTCCTGTATGTTCGCTACCTATACTCATACACGAAGATGTATATGAAAATACAGTATAACAGAAATATTAAATCAGGTTTTCCAAACACCAGTCTTTCACAGACTCTGTCTGCTGATTTGTTCACACCAGGAAGGTGTTGAAACTAACCCACTTTCACAGTGAATGTGTTAAAGATCCTAAATAATAGAAATTATATATAAGTGAGCATGAACGTTATATATTATTCAGGGCCATTCCTAGACTAGGTGGTGCCCAGGGCAAGCATAGTTCGTTGACCCCCTCCCTGAACATAAATATAAAAAGTAACTATAACAAAAGTATTATCATTTCTACATTTTCAACATTATTACATTACGATTATTATTAACATTATTAAATATACATATATATCTATATACATATGTTAAGAACCGTAGTTTTAGCCTATGTCATATTCACAATTCTTACTTTAGCCTAAAACCATACTCCCCCTCTATCAGCCTACAGCTGTGACATCGGTGCAGCTTGCCCTGGTTGCCCCCTTCAAAAGGCCCTGATATTATTATAAATATAAATAAAATATAATAAATAAATAAACAAAAATAAATTTTAAATATTTTGATAACGAGTGTACACAGCATATGCAGTTCATTATAATGGGTGCATATATTTGTCCAGTAACAGACCATTGGGAAGCATAAGCCTACTATATTTTGCACACCTAAAATAAATACACACATGCTAAGTAACACACTATACATAACTAGAATTAGTACAGCAACATTATCAGAGTAACTGAAAAACTCCACTAGATGTCAGTAAAAACATTAGTCCTCAATCAAGAACATAGCCAGAAAAAAAATTAGGGGGTCAAGACGATTGATGTTTTCTTGTAGTGAACAAATAAGGCAAGTGCATTCAACCGCTCAGTCTCCATTTTGTTCCTTAAAAAGTTCTTAACCTGTTTCATTGTTGAGAACAATCTTTCAGCAGTACATGTCAGTAATACTGAATTATTTAAATAATAACAACCGTTTGCTAAAAAAAAGTAATTTAAAAAATTGAAAATTTTGGGGTTTTGGACCCCCTGGACCCTCTCACTGGCTACGTCCTTGTTCTCAGTATTAGCCTACAGCAAATGCCATGTTCCCTATTATTATTACACCAAATACTGAAAGACACACTCATTAGCTACTCTTTGGTGAATTCATAAAGAACACAAGATAAATTAATGTACATTATCACAGAGTAAAATTTCATCGTTACAAATGTTATCATTGTATTTCTGGTTTTAATTTTGTCCAGATTTTTAGAAATATCCCTCATGAAAAATCCAGTTCACTAATGAAAATAGCAACAGAAGTTTCTTTTTTAAATTAATCATGAACTCAATTAGTAAACCACAATGATTTCTACAAATACACTACTTTCATAAATGTTTTACGTGAAAAGGCTATTACTTAGAGTGTACTGTGTGAACATGAATGTATCAATGTGTGTGTGAGGACACACAGCTAACTAATAAATGTTGTGTATTAAGTGCAATGTGTTTAATTTTATACATGTTATATGTATGTGTTTAACCTCTGTAGAGACAGAATTTAGCATGTTTTTCTATGTAAACACAGGAGGAAACGAAACTTGAGCCTCCAAAGCCAGAGGAACCTCAGAGGAAACCTTCAATTAAGGTACATATACATTTCACATTAACACATTATTAGTTGATTTAAAATTACATTAAATTACATATAAGTTATTTACAATGATAAATTTAAATGTCTTTTTAGTTGTTTCGTGTACCTTGATCATGAAAACAACACTGATTTAGGAGTAATTCTTAAATTGTAATAAACTCAAGAAATTAATGGCAGACATTTACCAAAATACCTGTAACTCTATTCTAGTCAATATACCACTTCTCACTGAGATAATAATTTTACCCCAGTTCGATTTTTATAACACAGCTATTGTATTCTTTTCTCTTTTAGGTAACTTTTACCTATAATAACACTTATCTTTATATTTTGAGTTTTATGAGATAAGTTTACCTAAAACTATTAATATTATCCACCAGTTTACATTTAAATCATGAGCCAGTCACGTACGATCGTGATTTGGCACTTTTAAAAGACTGTAACAAAGCATGTTCATGTTTTTAGTATGTAACATTTGTTACATATGTACTGTGTAACAAATCACTAACAGTGTAAAGAGAAGTGCTACTTTACGTACGTCACAAATTTATGTTTTAATACCACGTGCCTGTGTTAACATAACTATATGTGTTTAATCAGTGGTGTAACCTAGTAGGGGGGGGAGGTGTGAGAAAAATAGAATCGTCCCCCAAAAATTTAAAAAATTTAAAAATGTATGTATACAAGCAATCCAACTTGTTTGAAATACAACAATTAAAAGGTTTACTTTGAATTAGGCCTATCTAATTTATTTAGTTAAGATTTACTCAGATTTATTCCCCCGTATGGTCTGCTTTTCATTACATTCATCCCCCCCAAAGCCAAGTCCTAGTTACGCCACTGTAGCTGTAACTGTTATGTGTGTTACGTGTATATAAGTAGAGTGTACTATTATGTGTCTGGGTGTATAGGAGGAGGCCAAACTAGAACCTGCTAAACCTGGTGAAATCCAGAGGAAACCATCTATAAAGGTAGGTACACGTGTTTATTATGTTTCCAAAGGTTACAGGTCAATATTACAAGCGACAACCTTGCTCTTCAGACTTCGGATTATTTGGAGTTGTTCAGACTAAAAGTACAGTTCGTATTTCTTAAGGTAAAATACGTTAAGTACGTCTTGAACATCTTCTATCAATGATGATTGATCCTATCCGATAAGTAAAGCTCAAGCATATTTTATGATCAATTACAATAAGTATACTGCATCAAAACTTTTAATAATCATTTCTTCTTTCCTTCTGTCTTGCCTTAATACTCATATGAAACTTGTGTCTTTTCTTATGTGTATCATAAATTGTTCATGGAGTCAACATGTGTTCATCTTACAATCTACTGATCCACGTTATTTTTTATTTTAAACACTTTTCAAATACTATTGGAAAATGCATTTACCTTCTATGTAATATTGTTTAAAGTATGTTTTCAATTATATAACTGATATTTTAATAGATTCCTAGAATTGTTTGGAGGATTATTTCTCCAGTGAATTTGTTTTATACATATTATTTGAAAATCTTTTGTTCTCCTGGTACGCAAAATCAAATTTTTTAATGCCAACAAACTTTGATGGGTTATAGATGTGTATAAAGTGATAACCTTCTACACAGCTAACTCAAAGACGAACTATTTAATAACAGCTTTTAGGAAATGTTCACTGAACCATGAACAATGGAGGGCTATTTTGAAAAATTTTGCTACTATTAAAAGATGTTTTACTTTTATTTAAAAAATGTCATATCAAAACTAACAGTCTTACAAAAAAACTAAAAATTTTATATATGAAATGTTGTGGATTTGGAATACCCTTAAGCGATATGGGAAAAAATTGAAAACAAATATGCTACTATTCATGTGACGTGATCAGTAGCTACACTAGGGTTTGAGGTCATTATTGCTGTATTTCCGCACAGACATGTGGACACTCTAAACGCCCTCATCTTGCACCGAGGTCTGTCACGTATTCAAAATTCACAGCACACAGATGCTAACATATTTAAGTCTTCAATTTTTTCTTGTGATTGATGGTACT
Source organism: Homalodisca vitripennis (assembly GCF_021130785.1). Lineage (NCBI taxonomy): Eukaryota > Metazoa > Arthropoda > Insecta > Hemiptera > Cicadellidae > Homalodisca > Homalodisca vitripennis. The sequence goes on along the minus strand of NC_060215.1, from coordinate 17,934,221 downwards.
CAAAAGGGACATATTTTCTTTTTATATATTATATTCAGTTTTATTGTAAAAACTTCATAGTTGGTAGAGCTTATGTATACCTCTCCACTGTGTGTAATTTGACGAATATTTCTGAAACTTTTACAACTGAAACCGTCTTAAGTTAGCTACTTAAAAGTGTGCACAAAGTTATCGCTTAAGGTACATCTAGACCTCATATCATGGTTTAAAAAATTTTAAAGTCAATTTAGAATATCAGAAGGACAAAATAAATAGATTTTTAACAAGAAATATGTAACAACTAAACACCCTTATTTAGTTGTTCAATAGATTTCCAGGCTTATGAAATGTGATGTTGGAAATTACAAAGGTGCATAAGTTTGTTCTGAATTAATATTTAAAATGACAAAACGTCAAATATAGCTATTGACATAATAAATGGAGCTTTTGTGTGAAGTATAAGGAATTTTTGCTTCCATACACAGAAAATATTATTTTGGGTTTTAGATAATAGTGAACCAATCATGAATAAGATTCCTCTACCTTGTTTCACTTTCTGTCAATGTGATGCATGTAATGTACTGTGTGCACTGAGTTCAGTGGAAACGGTCAAACAGTTCAATGACTAACTGTGTTTGTGTGGCTGAAGGATGAACCGAAGCCAAAAGAGATACAAGAGGCTTACGATGAGGACGGTTCAGACTCTAGTGACACCGAGGTAATACTCAGTTCTTCAGTGAAGGATCCACCAAGGCTACAGTGCATGAGTAAAACAAGTATTGGTGGCGTAGGATCGTATTATTTTTACAGCTCAATTTCCATTTCAACATTACCGCTGCTGTATCTATTTGTTATTGGAGCTTCCTCATTTTGTAGTAGGTAGCTTTGAGCCGTACCACGTATTTCAGACTTTGTATTGAGAGTATGTAGTCAAAATCATGTTTGAATTATATGTTGTACCTACTGCATCTGTTATTAATTTTCACTGTTGCTTGTAGCTCAAAGCCTTTTATCTCATAAAACGTTTACACAGCATTAAAATTTGATTTAAAATACATCAAAATCACTTTCAGAGAGTTTAAATTTTGAAACAAATTTGAGTGAATTGAACAAAAGTATTCTCACACTGTAATCCCTGTGCTATGACTCATCAAACATTTCACAATATATTCAATTGTTCGTATTAACTGTGAAATTCCTAAACAGAACATCAGTAAGTGTAGATTGCAACCTGTCATCTACTGGTCCAGTATCTATTGAATAATTTTGCTTATCGTATTTTTGATTGGTTGAGTTTCGTCCTTGTGTGTAAGTGTTCATCATTTTCAGCAGTAGCTGTTGAAGGTACTAGCCATGTACTTTACTCTGTTCTTCTTCCTCTGTGGTTGTTGGTTTCTTGACCTGTTGAAGTTGTTCACTACTATGCTCTTGTAACTGAATTGCCTTTGTGACCCTGTATTATCCCATTTATTTTTGCATGGTGTGCAGAAAACCGAAGCCAAAGACGCTAAGAAGAACGGTGTTGCCAAGAAGAAAGAAACCAAGGTGACTATATAAAAGGCTTACGAATAGTAATTTCTATTTATGAACAGATTTAAATAATTTATAAAATAAATTGAAATATAATAATTGATAGTAAGGGGTATGCTGGCTCATAAGAACTGTGTTTAAACACAGTTAAGTACATATTTCTTGTGCAGTATCCTTTTATCTACCTAGATCTAGAATTATCGGTTAAACATTTTATAAATATGTAAAAGTAAGGATTCAGGGGGGGGGAAGGCACAGACTTTAATTTTGTCTTCTGGGACAGCAACTGTGGCTACTTTGCATAGATCTTTCATCATGTCTGTTGAAAAATATAACTGGGGCTCAATCTTAAATCGGCTTTAACACCCCCTCACCCCTGTGGTAGACATTTTTATTTTATTGTTTTCAATTAGAACATAAAAAATCAACAAACTAAATAGTTTTCAGGTTGGAAGATCCAATGCTTACCCATACTGGGCATCCTCGTACAAGCGAAACACTGCCTTCTTAAAAAGCTCAGCATACCCCTGTTGATATTTTTCTAACTGACTTACTACAATTAAACAGAATACTAAACAATTTGAGTGCCTCTTAAAATATCTCCATTAAGAATACAAGGAAAAGTTAATTTAAATTTTAAAACTATTTTTATTTTATTTTAACATAGGACAAACAAAAATCTTTTTGTTTTCACTGTTCCTGGAAATAACATATTCATGTAATTTATTACAAAGAAGATATTCACTATGAAATCAAAACAGATAATTATTTGTGTAAAAACTATAATCTATCCATAATTTTTTTAACTAAGTACAGTGTAAACATTAATCCTATTTTATAACTTTACATGATAATCTATCTATTTTGAAGTTTGACTTTCTAAAAACCTAAAGTATAATTTAGATACTAAAAATTAAAAATTTAGAAAGCATTAAATTCTTTTTAAAGACAATCTTTGCTTGATTCAGTAAATATTAAAATACTCTTGTAGTAAGTTATTTTAGGTGCTAAGAAAATATCAGGTCATAATAAAAGGAGTATCATTATTTTTTTCATTTGAAATGCGGTTCATGTTTTCTTATAACTGAATATATTTTTCAGGAGGTTAAGGAAGAAGAGAGGAGAGCCTCAGTACAATCTATTACAGCAGAAGAAGCTGAAGAGGCAGAGGTAAGGTTTTCTGCTGGTTTCCTTTCAAAATTCAAATATTGTGCGAGTAAAGCCACGATTTACTGATTTACTCTAAAAATTTGCAATTGAAATTAATCTCCTAGATTGTTCCAGTTAGAAAAATAGTAAAAAGCAAAAGACAACTGAAAATTAAATTTATGAGTCAAAGCAGTACTGAACTATATTATTAGTGTATTCAGTATTGTTTGGGCGATTATTATTTGGTTATAGATTCTAGAAACTCTTATATTCATGGTCATATTGGGTGTTTACTAAAACATTGTAAGCATTACCAGTTATTTAAATACTCAACACAAATAAAACATTACTTTACATTTTCAAAAACAAAGTATAACTTTAAGAAGAATAAAATTCATAACTTGATTTTACAATTGTCTTGCTATGAAATGTTGACATATTTTAGTCTATTAATCTGACCTTGAATCCACCTTTTATGCTTACAAAATGGATTTGGAATGTACCAAAATAGTTGTTTTGTTTGTTATTTCTTGTTAGTGGCTATTGTGCTTGGGTATTATTTGAGGCACATACGAATTTTACCATAGAAAAGAGTTAGAACAACAATAATAATTTTGTAATTCTTGTTCAGATTATATTATATTGTGATTAAGATTAATTTTGCAACAAAGTAATTGAATAAGTAAAAGGTACTTCTTAAATGGTGTTATTGTTAAAAGACAATGTGCAAAGGTATATTTTCATTATATTTTTCATTTGATGTAACCAAATCAAAAAGTAGTGTCAGTAAAGCTTACAATTTACATGTTTCACTTCACTATTGGTTATATGCTCTTTTGTTAACATTTTCACCAAATGCTATGTACTGTTCTCCAATATCATGTATATGCTGTACTGCAGAAAAAACTTGAACAGAAGAAAACATCTGTATCAACTGAGAAAAAACTGTCCGTAGCAGCCAAAAAAGAGGAAACTGTTGTCGAAAAGCTATCGGAAAAAGTAGAAGTTGACAAATCTGGTCAAAAAATCAAAAAAGTTGAGGTTCTAGAGAAGAAGCCAAAAGTAGGAGGAGAGGCTTTCTTTAAGGTACAGCTGAAACCAACTAAAAAAGTCCAAGTTGAAAAGGTCAAAGAAGAGAAAAAGCAAGAAGTAACTGTAAAGGTGAGAATTGGGCGGTTTCGATTGTGAGTTAATGGCTTGAAATAGGAATTCCACTGCTTCACTTGGTGCGAGAAGCTCTACACACAAACCTTCCACGTCTGTCTCTACATGACCATGATATTTCATCATTGCCTCTACGTGATCATTTGTATATATATTGTTCGACAACTTTCTTTCCTCACCACAAAAATATCTATCCTTCTACTTCTGACTATGGGTTATTTTTCTCTCTTTTTTTAGCTGTCTTTCCTTGTCTTTTTCTTTACTTCTTCTTCTTCATTTTATATTATTTATCTTTTTATCGTGAAATTATTTATTTATGTGCAATATTTCTGTAATAGCCATGTTCCTCTTGGACATTTATACTTTATTCATTTATTACCATTAAGTTTCAATTTTATGTTATAGAAACTTAAATATGTTATTGAAATAAGGGAAAGTATATAAAAGTTTACAATTGAAAAATTGTACAAAAATCTATTTATTGTATACAAAGCTACTTTTTTAAGCTAATTGTTTGAAATTGTATTTTCAAGCTCGTTTATGCTAACAACGGTTATTAATCTTCCTATTTCTTTCTCTCCGTTTGTTTTATTTATTCAGTATTTTCCTTTGAATATAAGGACTTTTAGTTGAATTTAAATAATTTCTTTTTGTAAATATCTTCTTTACCTCTTTCTGTCTCAAGCCTGTTTCTTATCTCTTTATTTTATCTGTTTTTATTTTGTTTTCTTCTTCTACTGTTACTTTTCCAACAAACCTATTAAATTTCAAGTTCCTTGTGAAATGTGACAAATGGACATTAATGTGGACAAATGGAACACAAGAACTCGATTTGCAATTAGTGAAGTGACTTCTACTAATTTAAGCCATTTCTAGGTAGAAGTTTTTAATTGATAACCATTCAGTGTCTGATAATTGTTTGAGGATTGGTGATCATAACTTTTGATTTTACTAGTTGATTATAATGTAACTATTAGAAAAAAGCAAGTAAATTATAACTTGGTAAAGATTGGACTGTGATAAAATGATTTACAATTTTTTTTTGACTCCATGACACACTAGATCTCAAATTTTGGTAGCTGCCAATATTAAAATTTTAACACTTTAAATGTCGCAACTTTGGATTTTACCTTGAAATAGATATTTGGAAACACCTATATTGAAGTTTTGTAGCTCTGTTTAGAATTTTATTAAAGCAGTCATTTTATGGGTAACTATTTTTATTTTTCAACTAATGACTTGCAAGTTCATTAAATAGAACAAGAATTACTTAATACAGTGTATGACTGTTACATTTATATGGATACATTAATCAAGACGGCAGGATTACAAATATTTACTTTTGTTCCTTTGTTTAAGGTTTATTATTGAATTTGAAAGGATAACATGTTTTCGGACATTTGCCTTTGTTAATGTTACAAAAATAGAACACTAAATTTCTAGGATTGTAATCCATCCTCTTCTTTAGATGTTAAAACATTTTTAAGAGTAAGGTTAAACATGAAAATTAAAAACTAATCCATGTATAGAGATGAACCATCAGGGTTGAAACTATTAGTTTGACTAATCTTTTTTTATTGTTAGCCAAGACTAGGTGAGGTCGTCACCACATATTGATTGATTTTCCATGCATGCTTAACCTCATGCGTTAATGTTTTTCAACACCTGAATAAGTGCATAGATTCCAATCCTCGAAATGTAGTGTCCTGTTTTTGTATCATTAAGAATGAGAAATGTCAAAAAACTGTTATCCTATTGATTAATTACAAAATTTTGTTATCAGTTAATATGATGGTTTCTATAATCCTTTTATCCTTATAATGGTATTTTTTTAGCAAATCTGAACGAAATCAGTGGTAACCTTTAAATGGTACCATTACTTTTTTCAGGAAAAATCTCAACATTTTTATAGTTCCAGGAAGCATTAATTAATTATTTAAAGCTAGTACTGTGTAAATTGATTGTATGTCTCAAGAAAAACAATCAAACTTGTGCATTTAAATCTCATGATATTTTCTCATTGTGCATTTAAATTAATCTTGTGTTATTGGGTTTCATTCTGAGTAACTTAAGCACTTAAATTAAGCTCTTTCTTATTTCTGTCCTGTATAACATGTCTCTTGTACTTCTGTTCTTTATTTTATATGTGTTCATTTAGTTTAGTTTTCAATTATTTCAAAAACTCATACAAACGCTGCTGTATTCACAGAAAATATGCATTGATGTATGTTTTAATTGGCTTTCAATTTGTCTTGTTTGAACTCATTTTGTTGGTGTTTAGTATTATATGATATTGTTTCATTTTTTGTTATATTCTTGTCATGTTTTATTCTAGCAGAAAGTAATCAGTTTTGGTAAGGATACATCAAGATATAAGGTTAAGTGTATTGTATGAACAGATTTCTGTTAAATACAATCTACAGTTAGTAATTAAGATGGTTTGTATATTTTTTTTTAATTCGTGAACAGAAATTGTATTATCTCTTTCCCATAGTTATAATACTATTATGAGAGTACGCACATCACAATATTATTACCACTGCAACCACTAAAGTTCATGTTCCACCACTATTATCTTAGAATTGTGTTTGATACTTAGTAACATTTATCTAGTTTATCAATGAATATTCTCTTGCTAACCTTTCTACAGTTATTTGTAATTTTATAGAATAAAACTGTTTAAAGAGGACATTCCAACACTTAGATAGTTTGATCATTCTAAAATCTCAATTTTGAAATTTTAATTAATGTTATTTTATGTTAATATTTTATCACTTAAAATTCATTACAATTTTTCTTGTAGAAGTTTGAAGCAACGAACATTGAGAGGAAGGCATCAATCAAACAAGAAATGTCGAAGAAGGTGTGTTTTGTTTTTTGAAAATGTTCCCTCGTTAACAATTTTTCTGTCTTCCCTATGATTTTTGTGCTCACGTGAAATACTTCATTTTCCCATTGTCAGTGGCTTATTGTTTGTTACATGTGCCACAAAAATAATAGTCCCTACTGTGTTAACATCTGTCCAAGTTTCCTTTTGGAACCACACAGTGTACTATGAGAGGTACATGTGCAACTCATGTTCTTATTTTTAACAAAATACCTGTGAAGAGTTCTGCTCGTCTCTCATCTATAAATGACCTTCATATCATAATCACAATATGTTGATTTGTTTTGATACCAATATAATTTTTAACACATTCTATGTACAATTTGTTTCTTCAATATGTTTTACATTTAAACAAATTCTAACACACATAACAAGACTGTGGTATTAAAGTGATTACGTATTTGTTTGCCAACATTATTTTTAACATTACAATTTTATACATTTCCTAAATTCCGTATGGTCTGTTGTGGTTTTATTTTTATCATGCAAGCCTTTTTAGGACAATCTGATTTTGTTTATTCCTGTAAATGTGTTTTGTCGTCCAATTAATAATTTTTTCCCCCAGTTTTTTGTCCATTCTTTAATGCATTTTTTTACAATCTGTGACATATCAAACATTTTAACATTTTGTGACGAAATGTTTACTTTAAAATATTGTTGCATGAATGCATCATTATTTGAATGAAAATTGGTATTTTAATATAATTTATGGGCTGCAAGCCCACAAGGGTTAGCTACCATCTCAACAGATAGCTCTAAATAATATTATAATAACCTTAATTTATTATTTAATGGAATCCTGGTTTGTCTTATCTATCATCAACAATGATTTTTTCAAATTATTTTATTACGTATGTTGCATATCTGTAACGTAAAAATTACTGAAAGTGCATAATGCATTGTGATATAAAAAATAAAGGATACAAATTAAGCATACTTAATATAATTTGCTAACATTTCAGCTAAATATAAAACTTTGCATATCAACATAGTATCTAAAGAGCTATATTTTGTACAAATAGTTACTATCCAACTCGGTAGGCCCATGAATGTGCTAAATATGGTAGGTCAAATGATATATATCTTAAAATACAATTTGCTATTTAAAGTGGTCGAGTTATAAATACCGAATTGGCCAAGTAATGTTTATAGATATGGTTTGCCAAAAATCTAAGATATACTACAAGTGGAGTTACCTTAAGGGTTTATCATAATAAGAACAATTTTGTGACACATACTTTTTAACTTTCACTCTCCTATATTCATTGATTGAATTTGAGTTTTAATGTATGCAAAATAACTAATGATATCAGCTGACTCCAAAATAGTAGATTCAAATATATACGTTCAGTGGCTGGTGTGACCCCAACATCATTTTTGCCACAGCTTTGTATTTAACAACATCTTTAACATTTTATTTAGCTTGATTTAGTATTACATCTAAGATCACTGGCTCATCTTGGATCAACCCCCCCCCCTCATTTATCCTCATATAAGAGTCAGTATTAGTTTAAAAAGTTTATTTTAACGTGCAAAGTTTTATATTATACGTTGAAACATTAAGTATGTTCCAAACATGATTACGGCCAGAATCCATGCGCATATATAAACAAAACACTTTAACAGATCATGCAGAGCATTATATTTCTTTTGCTCTGACCAAAAGACTCAGAAGGGATAAATAATAAATTAGATTATCTGTTCATACCGATAACTCAGACGTACTCAGAATGCAATAAAGTATTCTTCTTGATATTATTGTTCACAATGAGTATTTTCTCTAGGTTTAATCTTGTTGTGATTGTGTTTTTGTTGTGTTATGTTCAATTAGGTATCCACAAAAGGATCTACCTTAATTACTAGTATAACAATATTGTTTTTTATCTCGTTGTGAAAATGATTTCAAGAAGTTTCTATTTCTGAAACTTTGACAAAGTTCATTACTTGATGTTAATAATTAAGTATTCCTATTATATTGCTATTAAGTTTATAAATTTCTTATATTTTAGGTTTGGTAAGTAGCTGGGGTGTTTATTATATACACACTTGGTAGTGTTTTTTGTGTTTAGATTTTTCAATTGTAAAGTAAAAAAGTACTGATTCATTATGCACATAAAATGTTATTCATTTTTTTTAAACAAATAGTTTTGTTTCATAATAACCATTCGTTATTTATATTATTTTATTTTCCCTTTACAACAATCATTCCTTTTATTTATTTAAATTGTTTTGTTTTTCCTGGAAATTTCCCTCCAATCCTTGTTGTAAACATTAACTATCTACTACCACATTAACTATCTACTACTACTACTACTACTACTACTAGTAGTAGTACTATAGAAAGAGTAAACGATTTCACATGTGTTTTACATTTATGTGTTTTAGGATAGAATGTATATAACTTTATAGTTCATTTTCAGAGAAATTTGTGTTGCGTTGTAGTGCCTATAGTTTCAATGTTGTGTGTTTCTTGTTTATAGGATACTAGTTTGAAAGTTACTAAAGAAAAGACAAAGGAAAAGACACCTGAAATTCAGGAGGTAAATAGCTGTAATATATAAATTGCTAGTTAAGTACTTGTTTTTATTTTCTCCCATATTTTAAATATATAAACGTCATATACAAATCAAATCTATTTTCAAAAAAAGTAATAGTAGTTTTTTTACCTTTTCAGTTATAAAAATGGGTTTTATTTAAATGTCCACCCATGTGTGTGCCGATATATTCAAATCCGAAAAGTATTGTATGTTATGTAATTGGTAAATACACACAAATCTTTGAGAATACGTCAATGTATGTTCAATGTCAACTTGTAGTAAATAACACTAAATCGTACGGAAAGCCTTCATTCGTACTTTAATATGTATTTTACAACTTAAGCAATGTGTGTATAAGACGATCCCTGTGGTAAGTGACAAACAGTTTTGGTTAGAACTGATGCTAAATCATACCTTTCGGGCAGTGAAATTAACAAATGCCTATAAATTTTGATAGAACTTACATAATAAGTCCTTATTAAAAAGTCAATTCTTTTCCTTTCGTATTGTACAGTAGTTGGTTTTAAACTTGGTATTCAATTACACTAAGCACAAACTCATTTTAGATGAAAAATGGTTTGGCCAGTGAACCACCAAAACGCGAACCTGAACCGGTTACACCAGCTCCTGAACCAGCCAAACCAGCACCCCCCACACCAAAGGTACAAACACTCACACAACTTAAATCTAACCTACTCTCACCTAATATGGGTATATACAATCTTGTAGCTACTCATACTCAAACTACACTTCCTCTAATGCTTCAAAGAAATACTTTTAACAGTTCATTTCAACAATCTGTATTGTTTAGTTTTATATGAATTACAGCTTTTTAATTACAGTAGGGGCACAAATGTATTCTTTTGTATTTTTACCATTTGTTAGTCTAAATTAGATCTATCAGCCTAGCCACTAAGTTGTATAGTTGTAGTGATAATTCAGCATTAATTTTGAACTAAACATAGACATATTTTATAGTTTGTTCTTTTACTAAAAGTCAACGTTTATTTTTACTTTTGCAGACTACCTTAAGTTTTTTTACTGAGTATTTTGTACCCAATAGGTATTTCACCATTCCATAGAGATATATATAGATAGGATAAATATTATATTAATAAATAATAAAAAATTTGACATTCTGAAAGTTTTGATAGCTGAATTTACCGTTCAAAATAAGCATTTAACTTATTTTTAAAGTTAAAAACGCATGATTTGGCGCATTAGTTATGGTGCATCCATGATTTTGAGTGTTAAAAGATTTGGTTAAAGTATTTGATTAAAATTTGTAATGTTTATCATTAAATACTCTTACGAACAATTTTGATCTGTAAAAGCCATACCTTGAACTTAGAATCTGTTCGAGGATGGTTTAGTCACTTAATCACAATAGCTAACAGAATTAAGTAACTTTTTTTGTTACATTTTACTTAGTAATTGGGTTCTCAGTAAACACTATCTTTTTTTAAAAACCCACTGAACAAAAACATTGGCTTTTATGTGAAGACCACTTAAAAAGTAGATAAAACTAACAATTCATCTGTATTTGAAGTACAATAAACCTTAGGTAGTATTGTTTTCCATAATTTTATGTCTTTTCTTCTCCTTATCTTCTTATTGTGCCGTATTTGTAGTTATAATAGTTATCTCTCACAATACAATGTAAAAGGCTTTTGCCCTCTTTCTTTTATCATTGAATTTCTTTTACTGTTAACATAGTTTTAATGGAGTTAATCCAGTATATATGAAAATATGTAGAGATTAGTTTTGTACATAATAGCTCAACAGAGTTTTTGTTTGTGTTTTGTAATAATACTTAGTTATTTTTTTATCACTTGTAAAGTGTATATATT